>NW_028187837.1:0-81742 GCF_964204655.1 Triturus cristatus | reverse complement strand
ATAATATTCTCGAGATCTCTATAGGTTAACTGATAGGGTTGCACAAGAATGAAGATGTTAGAATCTGTTATTCGTAGTTTTTATTATTACCTCTAGCTGTAGCATAAGCCTTCTTTCAAAACCTTATCAGATCACTTAATAGTTACTGCTGTACCATAACCTAAAAATTCTCAGTGAGAAAGATACCATGTCACAGGGCTAGCACTGAGATCTTTTTATTTATGTCCTAATATAGGTGCTGGAATGGTGTAGAGAGTAGTAGCAAAGTTTGGCTTTTGATTGAGAGAAGTATGCTAGGTTGGAAATAAAAGTCAGATTTGAGTTTGTAGTGAGCTGTGGATTTTCGCAGAGTTACAGACGCCATAGTACTCATTATTAGCACATTATAAAAATCTGTTTATTGTGTTGCATTAGTTTGGAGATATTCAAGTTCTGTTAATGGACTAACAGTGGACTTTTCCATCTGCAGATTATACTGAATGACCAGCAGAGGGAGTGATGCCGTAGACCATTTCTCTGCGATGCTGAGACAAAAAAAAAAAAAGAAAGCGTCCTCAGCCTTCGGCTTCCATTATCAATTTACATGGTAGGTGAAACTCTCATTTAATCGCTTTGCTTGTCATTAGAAGGAGTTCATAGCATCTGACGGCTCTTGGCACCTTTGAGGCTGCAATGAGTTGTCTTCTGTTAGAGCGATTGACTTACTTTCAAATGGGGGAAGCTTATTTATCCTGCCTCCCTGCACTCTGTATGTGGCGCTCTGATACTCAACATGGAGTGCTCTTTCAGATACTCTGTGTTCTGGTCACTCCAGCCCACTTTCAAAAGGGGAGCCCAGTACTTTCAATGGTGCAGAGTACTTTCCCATTACACTTCCTACTTCCGTTGCAGTCATAATAACCGATAGTTAACCAGAGCAGACTTGCTGAAGTCTCATTGTCCTGTGTTATGGTCACCCAGGGCGATTTGTCATGAGGTGCTCTGACATCATAAAGCTACAGCATGGTGTCATCTGACATGAGAGCAAGCAATAGGATGCCTTTTTCATGGAATTGAAATGGGTAGCAGGCTAGACAGGATGTGCATGTGAAGACAAAGATGGTAACATGAATAAACTCAGGCATTAGTTGACTTATGCATTTGTTTGAAGGTTTGGGTGATCATAATATTCTCGAGATCTCTATAGGTTAACTGATAGGGTTGCACAAGAATGAAGATGTTAGAATCTGTTATTCGTAGTTTTTATTATTACCTCTAGCTGTAGCATAAGCCTTCTTTCAAAACCTTATCAGATCACTTAATAGTTACTGCTGTACCATAACCTAAAAATTCTCAGTGAGAAAGATACCATGTCACAGGGCTAGCACTGAGATCTTTTTATTTATGTCCTAATATAGGTGCTGGAATGGTGTAGAGAGTAGTAGCAAAGTTTGGCTTTTGATCGAGAGAAGTATGCTAGGTTGGAAATAAAAGTCAGATTTGACTTTGTAGTGAGCTGTGGATTTTCGCAGAGTTACAGACGCCATAGTACTCATTATTAGCACATTATAAAAATCTGTTTATTGTGTTGCATTAGTTTGGAGATATTCAAGTTCTGTTAATGGACTAACAGTGGACTTTTCCATCTGCAGATTATACTGAATGACCAGCAGAGGGAGTGATGCCGTAGACCATTTCTCTGCGATGCTGAGACCAAAAAAAAAAAGAAAGCGTCCTCAGCCTTCGGCTTCCATTATCAATTTACATGGTAGGTGAAACTCTCATTTAATCGCTTTTGCTTGTCATTAGAAGGAGTTCATAGCATCTGACGGCTCTTGGCACCTTTGAGGCTGCAATGAGTTGTCTTCTGTTAGAGCGATTGACTTACTTTCAAATGGGGGAAGCTTATTTATCCTGCCTCCCTGCACTCTGTATGTGGCGCTCTGATACTCAACATGGAGTGCTCTTTCAGATACTCTGTGTTCTGGTCACTCCAGCCCACTTTCAAAAGGGGAGCCCAGTACTTTCAATGGTGCAGAGTACTTTCCCATTACACTTCCTACTTCCGTTGCAGTCATAATAACCGATAGTTAACCAGAGCAGACTTGCTGAAGTCTCATTGTCCTGTGTTATGGTCACCCAGGGCGATTTGTCATGAGGTGCTCTGACATCATAAAGCTACAGCATGGTGTCATCTGACATGAGAGCAAGCAATAGGATGCCTTTTTCATGGAATTGAAATGGGTAGCAGGCTAGACAGGATGTGCATGTGAAGACAAAGATGGTAACATGAATAAACTCAGGCATTAGTTGACTTATGCATTTGTTTGAAGGTTTGGGTGATCATAATATTCTCAAGATCTCTATAGGTTAACTGATAGGGTTGCACAAGAATGAAGATGTTAGAATCTGTTATTCGTAGTTTTTATTATTACCTCTAGCTGTAGCATAAGCCTTCTTTCAAAACCTTATCAGATCACTTAATAGTTACTGCTGTACCATAACCTAAAAATTCTCAGTGAGAAAGATACCATGTCACAGGGCTAGCACTGAGATCTTTTTATTTATGTCCTAATATAGGTGCTGGAATGGTGTAGAGAGTAGTAGCAAAGTTTGGCTTTTGATCGAGAGAAGTATGCTAGGTTGGAAATAAAAGTCAGATTTGACTTTGTAGTGAGCTGTGGATTTTCGCAGAGTTACAGACGCCATAGTACTCATTATTAGCACATTATAAAAATCTGTTTATTGTGTTGCATTAGTTTGGAGATATTCAAGTTCTGTTAATGGACTAACAGTGGACTTTTCCATCTGCAGATTATACTGAATGACCAGCAGAGGGAGTGATGCCGTAGACCATTTCTCTGCGATGCCGAGACCAAAAAAAAAAAGAAAGCGTCCTCAGCCTTCGGCTTCCATTATCAATTTACATGGTACGTGAAACTCTCATTTAATTGCTTTGCTTGTCATTAGAAGGAGTTCATAGCATCTGACGGCTCTTGGCACCTTTGAGGCTGCAATGAGTTGTCTTCTGTTAGAGCGATTGACTTACTTTCAAATGGGGGAAGCTTATTTATCCTGCCTCCCTGCACTCTGTATGTGGCGCTCTGATACTCAACATGGCGTGCTCTTTCAGATACTCTGTGTTCTGGTCACTCCAGCCCACTTTCAAAAGGGGAGCCCAGTACTTTCAATGGTGCAGAGTACTTTCCCATTACACTTCCTACTTCCGTTGCAGTCATAATAACCGATAGTTAACCAGAGCAGACTTGCTGAAGTCTCATTGTCCTGTGTTATGGTCACCCAGGGCGATTTGTCATGAGGTGCTCTGACATCATAAAGCTACAGCATGGTGTCATCTGACATGAGAGCAAGCAATAGGATGCCTTTTTCATGGAATTGAAATGGGTAGCAGGCTAGACAGGATGTGCAGGTGAAGACAAAGATGGTAACATGAATAAACTCAGGCATTAGTTGACTTATGCATTTGTTTGAAGGTTTGGGTGATCATAATATTCTCGAGATCTCTATAGGTTAACTGATAGGGTTGCACAAGAATGAAGATGTTAGAATCTGTTATTCGTAGTTTTTATTATTACCTCTAGCTGTAGCATAAGCCTTCTTTCAAAACCTTATCAGATCACTTAATAGTTACTGCTGTACCATAACCTAAAAATTCTCAGTGAGAAAGATACCATGTCACAGGGCTAGCACTGAGATCTTTTTATTTATGTCCTAATATAGGTGCTGGAATGGTGTAGAGAGTAGTAGCAAAGTTTGGCTTTTGATTGAGAGAAGTATGCTAGGTTGGAAATAAAAGTCAGATTTGAGTTTGTAGTGAGCTGTGGATTTTCGCAGAGTTACAGACGCCATAGTACTCATTATTAGCACATTATAAAAATCTGTTTATTGTGTTGCATTAGTTTGGAGATATTCAAGTTCTGTTAATGGACTAACAGTGGACTTTTCCATCTGCAGATTATACTGAATGACCAGCAGAGGGAGTGATGCCGTAGACCATTTCTCTGCGATGCCGAGACCAAAAAAAAAAAGAAAGCGTCCTCAGCCTTCGGCTTCCATTATCAATTTACATGGTACGTGAAACTCTCATTTAATTGCTTTGCTTGTCATTAGAAGGAGTTCATAGCATCTGACGGCTCTTGGCACCTTTGAGGCTGCAATGAGTTGTCTTCTGTTAGAGCGATTGACTTGCTTTCAAATGGGGGAAGCTTATTTATCCTGCCTCCCTGCACTCTGTATGTGGCGCTCTGATACTCAACATGGAGTGCTCTTTCAGATACTCTGTGTTCTGGTCACTCCAGCCCACTTTCAAAAGGGGAGCCCAGTACTTTCAATGGTGCAGAGTACTTTCCCATTACACTTCCTACTTCCGTTGCAGTCATAATAACCGATAGTTAACCAGAGCAGACTTGCTGAAGTCTCATTGTCCTGTGTTATGGTCACCCAGGGCGATTTGTCATGAGGTGCTCTGACATCATAAAGCTACAGCATGGTGTCATCTGACATGAGAGCAAGCAATAGGATGCCTTTTTCATGGAATTGAAATGGGTAGCAGGCTAGACAGGATGTGCAGGTGAAGACAAAGATGGTAACATGAATAAACTCAGGCATTAGTTGACTTATGCATTTGTTTGAAGGTTTGGGTGATCATAATATTCTCGAGATCTCTATAGGTTAACTGATAGGGTTGCACAAGAATGAAGATGTTAGAATCTGTTATTCGTAGTTTTTATTATTACCTCTAGCTGTAGCATAAGCCTTCTTTCAAAACCTTATCAGATCACTTAATAGTTACTGCTGTACCATAACCTAAAAATTCTCAGTGAGAAAGATACCATGTCACAGGGCTAGCACTGAGATCTTTTTATTTATGTCCTAATATAGGTGCTGGAATGGTGTAGAGAGTAGTAGCAAAGTTTGGCTTTTGATTGAGAGAAGTATGCTAGGTTGGAAATAAAAGTCAGATTTGAGTTTGTAGTGAGCTGTGGATTTTCGCAGAGTTACAGACGCCATAGTACTCATTATTAGCACATTATAAAAATCTGTTTATTGTGTTGCATTAGTTTGGAGATATTCAAGTTCTGTTAATGGACTAACAGTGGACTTTTCCATCTGCAGATTATACTGAATGACCAGCAGAGGGAGTGATGCCGTAGACCATTTCTCTGCGATGCTGAGACAAAAAAAAAAAAAGAAAGCGTCCTCAGCCTTCGGCTTCCATTATCAATTTACATGGTAGGTGAAACTCTCATTTAATCGCTTTGCTTGTCATTAGAAGGAGTTCATAGCATCTGACGGCTCTTGGCACCTTTGAGGCTGCAATGAGTTGTCTTCTGTTAGAGCGATTGACTTACTTTCAAATGGGGGAAGCTTATTTATCCTGCCTCCCTGCACTCTGTATGTGGCGCTCTGATACTCAACATGGAGTGCTCTTTCAGATACTCTGTGTTCTGGTCACTCCAGCCCACTTTCAAAAGGGGAGCCCAGTACTTTCAATGGTGCAGAGTACTTTCCCATTACACTTCCTACTTCCGTTGCAGTCATAATAACCGATAGTTAACCAGAGCAGACTTGCTGAAGTCTCATTGTCCTGTGTTATGGTCACCCAGGGCGATTTGTCATGAGGTGCTCTGACATCATAAAGCTACAGCATGGTGTCATCTGACATGAGAGCAAGCAATAGGATGCCTTTTTCATGGAATTGAAATGGGTAGCAGGCTAGACAGGATGTGCAGGTGAAGACAAAGATGGTAACATGAATAAACTCAGGCATTAGTTGACTTATGCATTTGTTTGAAGGTTTGGGTGATCATAATATTCTCGAGATCTCTATAGGTTAACTGATAGGGTTGCACAAGAATGAAGATGTTAGAATCTGTTATTCGTAGTTTTTATTATTACCTCTAGCTGTAGCATAAGCCTTCTTTCAAAACCTTATCAGATCACTTAATAGTTACTGCTGTACCATAACCTAAAAATTCTCAGTGAGAAAGATACCATGTCACAGGGCTAGCACTGAGATCTTTTTATTTATGTCCTAATATAGGTGCTGGAATGGTGTAGAGAGTAGTAGCAAAGTTTGGCTTTTGATCGAGAGAAGTATGCTAGGTTGGAAATAAAAGTCAGATTTGACTTTGTAGTGAGCTGTGGATTTTCGCAGAGTTACAGACGCCATAGTACTCATTATTAGCACATTATAAAAATCTGTTTATTGTGTTGCATTAGTTTGGAGATATTCAAGTTCTGTTAATGGACTAACAGTGGACTTTTCCATCTGCAGATTATACTGAATGACCAGCAGAGGGAGTGATGCCGTAGACCATTTCTCTGCGATGCTGAGACCAAAAAAAAAAAGAAAGCGTCCTCAGCCTTCGGCTTCCATTATCAATTTACATGGTAGGTGAAACTCTCATTTAATCGCTTTTGCTTGTCATTAGAAGGAGTTCATAGCATCTGACGGCTCTTGGCACCTTTGAGGCTGCAATGAGTTGTCTTCTGTTAGAGCGATTGACTTACTTTCAAATGGGGGAAGCTTATTTATCCTGCCTCCCTGCACTCTGTATGTGGCGCTCTGATACTCAACATGGAGTGCTCTTTCAGATACTCTGTGTTCTGGTCACTCCAGCCCACTTTCAAAAGGGGAGCCCAGTACTTTCAATGGTGCAGAGTACTTTCCCATTACACTTCCTACTTCCATTGCAGTCATAATAACCGATAGTTAACCAGAGCAGACTTGCTGAAGTCTCATTGTCCTGTGTTATGGTCACCCAGGGCGATTTGTCATGAGGTGCTCTGACATCATAAAGCTACAGCATGGTGTCATCTGACATGAGAGCAAGCAATAGGATGCCTTTTTCATGGAATTGAAATGGGTAGCAGGCTAGACAGGATGTGCATGTGAAGACAAAGATGGTAACATGAATAAACTCAGGCATTAGTTGACTTATGCATTTGTTTGAAGGTTTGGGTGATCATAATATTCTCGAGATCTCTATAGGTTAACTGATAGGGTTGCACAAGAATGAAGATGTTAGAATCTGTTATTCGTAGTTTTTATTATTACCTCTAGCTGTAGCATAAGCCTTCTTTCAAAACCTTATCAGATCACTTAATAGTTACTGCTGTACCATAACCTAAAAATTCTCAGTGAGAAAGATACCATGTCACAGGGCTAGCACTGAGATCTTTTTATTTATGTCCTAATATAGGTGCTGGAATGGTGTAGAGAGTAGTAGCAAAGTTTGGCTTTTGATCGAGAGAAGTATGCTAGGTTGGAAATAAAAGTCAGATTTGACTTTGTAGTGAGCTGTGGATTTTCGCAGAGTTACAGACGCCATAGTACTCATTATTAGCACATTATAAAAATCTGTTTATTGTGTTGCATTAGTTTGGAGATATTCAAGTTCTGTTAATGGACTAACAGTGGACTTTTCCATCTGCAGATTATACTGAATGACCAGCAGAGGGAGTGATGCCGTAGACCATTTCTCTGCGATGCCGAGACCAAAAAAAAAAAGAAAGCGTCCTCAGCCTTCGGCTTCCATTATCAATTTACATGGTACGTGAAACTCTCATTTAATTGCTTTGCTTGTCATTAGAAGGAGTTCATAGCATCTGACGGCTCTTGGCACCTTTGAGGCTGCAATGAGTTGTCTTCTGTTAGAGCGATTGACTTACTTTCAAATGGGGGAAGCTTATTTATCCTGCCTCCCTGCACTCTGTATGTGGCGCTCTGATACTCAACATGGCGTGCTCTTTCAGATACTCTGTGTTCTGGTCACTCCAGCCCACTTTCAAAAGGGGAGCCCAGTACTTTCAATGGTGCAGAGTACTTTCCCATTACACTTCCTACTTCCGTTGCAGTCATAATAACCGATAGTTAACCAGAGCAGACTTGCTGAAGTCTCATTGTCCTGTGTTATGGTCACCCAGGGCGATTTGTCATGAGGTGCTCTGACATCATAAAGCTACAGCATGGTGTCATCTGACATGAGAGCAAGCAATAGGATGCCTTTTTCATGGAATTGAAATGGGTAGCAGGCTAGACAGGATGTGCAGGTGAAGACAAAGATGGTAACATGAATAAACTCAGGCATTAGTTGACTTATGCATTTGTTTGAAGGTTTGGGTGATCATAATATTCTCGAGATCTCTATAGGTTAACTGATAGGGTTGCACAAGAATGAAGATGTTAGAATCTGTTATTCGTAGTTTTTATTATTACCTCTAGCTGTAGCATAAGCCTTCTTTCAAAACCTTATCAGATCACTTAATAGTTACTGCTGTACCATAACCTAAAAATTCTCAGTGAGAAAGATACCATGTCACAGGGCTAGCACTGAGATCTTTTTATTTATGTCCTAATATAGGTGCTGGAATGGTGTAGAGAGTAGTAGCAAAGTTTGGCTTTTGATTGAGAGAAGTATGCTAGGTTGGAAATAAAAGTCAGATTTGAGTTTGTAGTGAGCTGTGGATTTTCGCAGAGTTACAGACGCCATAGTACTCATTATTAGCACATTATAAAAATCTGTTTATTGTGTTGCATTAGTTTGGAGATATTAAAGTTTTGTTAATGGACTAACAGTGGACTTTTCCATCTGCAGATTATACTGAATGACCAGCAGAGGGAGTGATGCCGTAGACCATTTCTCTGCGATGCTGAGACCAAAAAAAAAAAGAAAGCGTCCTCAGCCTTCGGCTTCCATTATCAATTTACATGGTAGGTGAAACTCTCATTTAATCCCTTTGCTTGTCATTAGAAGGAGTTCATAGCATCTGACGGCTCTTGGCACCTTTGAGGCTGCAATGAGTTGTCTTCTGTTAGAGCGATTGACTTACTTTCAAATGGGGGAAGCTTATTTATCCTGCCTCCCTGCACTCTGTATGTGGCGCTCTGATACTCAACATGGAGTGCTCTTTCAGATACTCTGTGTTCTGGTCACTCCAGCCCACTTTCAAAAGGGGAGCCCAGTACTTTCAATGGTGCAGAGTACTTTCCCATTACACTTCCTACTTCCGTTGCAGTCATAATAACCGATAGTTAACCAGAGCAGACTTGCTGAAGTCTCATTGTCCTGTGTTATGGTCACCCAGGGCGATTTGTCATGAGGTGCTCTGACATCATAAAGCTACAGCATGGTGTCATCTGACATGAGAGCAAGCAACAGGATGCCTTTTTCATGGAATTGAAATGGGTAGCAGGCTAGACAGGATGTGCAGGTGAAGACAAAGATGGTAACATGAATAAACTCAGGCATTAGTTGACTTATGCATTTGTTTGAAGGTTTGGGTGATCATAATATTCTCGAGATCTCTATAGGTTAACTGATAGGGTTGCACAAGAATGAAGATGTTAGAATCTGTTATTCGTAGTTTTTATTATTACCTCTAGCTGTAGCATAAGCCTTCTTTCAAAACCTTATCAGATCACTTAATAGTTACTGCTGTACCATAACCTAAAAATTCTCAGTGAGAAAGATACCATGTCACAGGGCTAGCACTGAGATCTTTTTATTTATGTCCTAATATAGGTGCTGGAATGGTGTAGAGAGTAGTAGCAAAGTTTGGCTTTTGATTGAGAGAAGTATGCTAGGTTGGAAATAAAAGTCAGATTTGACTTTGTAGTGAGCTGTGGATTTTCGCAGAGTTACAGACGCCATAGTACTCATTATTAGCACATTATAAAAATCTGTTTATTGTGTTGCATTAGTTTGGAGATATTCAAGTTCTGTTAATGGACTAACAGTGGACTTTTCCATCTGCAGATTATACTGAATGACCAGCAGAGGGAGTGATGCCGTAGACCATTTCTCTGCGATGCCGAGACCAAAAAAAAAAAGAAAGCGTCCTCAGCCTTCGGCTTCCATTATCAATTTACATGGTACGTGAAACTCTCATTTAATTGCTTTGCTTGTCATTAGAAGGAGTTCATAGCATCTGACGGCTCTTGGCACCTTTGAGGCTGCAATGAGTTGTCTTCTGTTAGAGCGATTGACTTACTTTCAAATGGGGGAAGCTTATTTATCCTGCCTCCCTGCACTCTGTATGTGGCGCTCTGATACTCAACATGGAGTGCTCTTTCAGATACTCTGTGTTCTGGTCACTCCAGCCCACTTTCAAAAGGGGAGCCCAGTACTTTCAATGGTGCAGAGTACTTTCCCATTACACTTCCTACTTCCGTTGCAGTCATAATAACCGATAGTTAACCAGAGCAGACTTGCTGAAGTCTCATTGTCCTGTGTTATGGTCACCCAGGGCGATTTGTCATGAGGTGCTCTGACATCATAAAGCTACAGCATGGTGTCATCTGACATGAGAGCAAGCAATAGGATGCCTTTTTCATGGAATTGAAATGGGTAGCAGGCTAGACAGGATGTGCATGTGAAGACAAAGATGGTAACATGAATAAACTCAGGCATTAGTTGACTTATGCATTTGTTTGAAGGTTTGGGTGATCATAATATTCTCGAGATCTCTATAGGTTAACTGATAGGGTTGCACAAGAATGAAGATGTTAGAATCTGTTATTCGTAGTTTTTATTATTACCTCTAGCTGTAGCATAAGCCTTCTTTCAAAACCTTATCAGATCACTTAATAGTTACTGCTGTA
Organism: Triturus cristatus; assembly: GCF_964204655.1. NCBI lineage: Eukaryota > Metazoa > Chordata > Amphibia > Caudata > Salamandridae > Triturus > Triturus cristatus. The sequence goes on along the minus strand of NW_028187837.1, from coordinate 71,136 downwards.
CCATAACCTAAAAATTCTCAGTGAGAAAGATACCATGTCACAGGGCTAGCACTGAGATCTTTTTATTTATGTCCTAATATAGGTGCTGGAATGGTGTAGAGAGTAGTAGCAAAGTTTGGCTTTTGATCGAGAGAAGTATGCTAGGTTGGAAATAAAAGTCAGATTTGACTTTGTAGTGAGCTGTGGATTTTCGCAGAGTTACAGACGCCATAGTACTCATTATTAGCACATTATAAAAATCTGTTTATTGTGTTGCATTAGTTTGGAGATATTCAAGTTCTGTTAATGGACTAACAGTGGACTTTTCCATCTGCAGATTATACTGAATGACCAGCAGAGGGAGTGATGCCGTAGACCATTTCTCTGCGATGCTGAGACCAAAAAAAAAAAGAAAGCGTCCTCAGCCTTCGGCTTCCATTATCAATTTACATGGTAGGTGAAACTCTCATTTAATCGCTTTTGCTTGTCATTAGAAGGAGTTCATAGCATCTGACGGCTCTTGGCACCTTTGAGGCTGCAATGAGTTGTCTTCTGTTAGAGCGATTGACTTACTTTCAAATGGGGGAAGCTTATTTATCCTGCCTCCCTGCACTCTGTATGTGGCGCTCTGATACTCAACATGGAGTGCTCTTTCAGATACTCTGTGTTCTGGTCACTCCAGCCCACTTTCAAAAGGGGAGCCCAGTACTTTCAATGGTGCAGAGTACTTTCCCATTACACTTCCTACTTCCGTTGCAGTCATAATAACCGATAGTTAACCAGAGCAGACTTGCTGAAGTCTCATTGTCCTGTGTTATGGTCACCCAGGGCGATTTGTCATGAGGTGCTCTGACATCATAAAGCTACAGCATGGTGTCATCTGACATGAGAGCAAGCAATAGGATGCCTTTTTCATGGAATTGAAATGGGTAGCAGGCTAGACAGGATGTGCATGTGAAGACAAAGATGGTAACATGAATAAACTCAGGCATTAGTTGACTTATGCATTTGTTTGAAGGTTTGGGTGATCATAATATTCTCGAGATCTCTATAGGTTAACTGATAGGGTTGCACAAGAATGAAGATGTTAGAATCTGTTATTCGTAGTTTTTATTATTACCTCTAGCTGTAGCATAAGCCTTCTTTCAAAACCTTATCAGATCACTTAATAGTTACTGCTGTACCATAACCTAAAAATTCTCAGTGAGAAAGATACCATGTCACAGGGCTAGCACTGAGATCTTTTTATTTATGTCCTAATATAGGTGCTGGAATGGTGTAGAGAGTAGTAGCAAAGTTTGGCTTTTGATCGAGAGAAGTATGCTAGGTTGGAAATAAAAGTCAGATTTGACTTTGTAGTGAGCTGTGGATTTTCGCAGAGTTACAGACGCCATAGTACTCATTATTAGCACATTATAAAAATCTGTTTATTGTGTTGCATTAGTTTGGAGATATTCAAGTTCTGTTAATGGACTAACAGTGGACTTTTCCATCTGCAGATTATACTGAATGACCAGCAGAGGGAGTGATGCCGTAGACCATTTCTCTGCGATGCCGAGACCAAAAAAAAAAAGAAAGCGTCCTCAGCCTTCGGCTTCCATTATCAATTTACATGGTACGTGAAACTCTCATTTAATTGCTTTGCTTGTCATTAGAAGGAGTTCATAGCATCTGACGGCTCTTGGCACCTTTGAGGCTGCAATGAGTTGTCTTCTGTTAGAGCGATTGACTTACTTTCAAATGGGGGAAGCTTATTTATCCTGCCTCCCTGCACTCTGTATGTGGCGCTCTGATACTCAACATGGCGTGCTCTTTCAGATACTCTGTGTTCTGGTCACTCCAGCCCACTTTCAAAAGGGGAGCCCAGTACTTTCAATGGTGCAGAGTACTTTCCCATTACACTTCCTACTTCCGTTGCAGTCATAATAACCGATAGTTAACCAGAGCAGACTTGCTGAAGTCTCATTGTCCTGTGTTATGGTCACCCAGGGCGATTTGTCATGAGGTGCTCTGACATCATAAAGCTACAGCATGGTGTCATCTGACATGAGAGCAAGCAATAGGATGCCTTTTTCATGGAATTGAAATGGGTAGCAGGCTAGACAGGATGTGCAGGTGAAGACAAAGATGGTAACATGAATAAACTCAGGCATTAGTTGACTTATGCATTTGTTTGAAGGTTTGGGTGATCATAATATTCTCGAGATCTCTATAGGTTAACTGATAGGGTTGCACAAGAATGAAGATGTTAGAATCTGTTATTCGTAGTTTTTATTATTACCTCTAGCTGTAGCATAAGCCTTCTTTCAAAACCTTATCAGATCACTTAATAGTTACTGCTGTACCATAACCTAAAAATTCTCAGTGAGAAAGATACCATGTCACAGGGCTAGCACTGAGATCTTTTTATTTATGTCCTAATATAGGTGCTGGAATGGTGTAGAGAGTAGTAGCAAAGTTTGGCTTTTGATTGAGAGAAGTATGCTAGGTTGGAAATAAAAGTCAGATTTGAGTTTGTAGTGAGCTGTGGATTTTCGCAGAGTTACAGACGCCATAGTACTCATTATTAGCACATTATAAAAATCTGTTTATTGTGTTGCATTAGTTTGGAGATATTAAAGTTTTGTTAATGGACTAACAGTGGACTTTTCCATCTGCAGATTATACTGAATGACCAGCAGAGGGAGTGATGCCGTAGACCATTTCTCTGCGATGCTGAGACCAAAAAAAAAAAGAAAGCGTCCTCAGCCTTCGGCTTCCATTATCAATTTACATGGTAGGTGAAACTCTCATTTAATCCCTTTGCTTGTCATTAGAAGGAGTTCATAGCATCTGACGGCTCTTGGCACCTTTGAGGCTGCAATGAGTTGTCTTCTGTTAGAGCGATTGACTTACTTTCAAATGGGGGAAGCTTATTTATCCTGCCTCCCTGCACTCTGTATGTGGCGCTCTGATACTAAACATGGAGTGCTCTTTCAGATACTCTGTGTTCTGGTCACTCCAGCCCACTTTCAAAAGGGGAGCCCAGTACTTTCAATGGTGCAGAGTACTTTCCCATTACACTTCCTACTTCCGTTGCAGTCATAATAACCGATAGTTAACCAGAGCAGACTTGCTGAAGTCTCATTGTCCTGTGTTATGGTCACCCAGGGCGATTTGTCATGAGGTGCTCTGACATCATAAAGCTACAGCATGGTGTCATCTGACATGAGAGCAAGCAACAGGATGCCTTTTTCATGGAATTGAAATGGGTAGCAGGCTAGACAGGATGTGCAGGTGAAGACAAAGATGGTAACATGAATAAACTCAGGCATTAGTTGACTTATGCATTTGTTTGAAGGTTTGGGTGATCATAATATTCTCGAGATCTCTATAGGTTAACTGATAGGGTTGCACAAGAATGAAGATGTTAGAATCTGTTATTCGTAGTTTTTATTATTACCTCTAGCTGTAGCATAAGCCTTCTTTCAAAACCTTATCAGATCACTTAATAGTTACTGCTGTACCATAACCTAAAAATTCTCAGTGAGAAAGATACCATGTCACAGGGCTAGCACTGAGATCTTTTTATTTATGTCCTAATATAGGTGCTGGAATGGTGTAGAGAGTAGTAGCAAAGTTTGGCTTTTGATTGAGAGAAGTATGCTAGGTTGGAAATAAAAGTCAGATTTGAGTTTGTAGTGAGCTGTGGATTTTCGCAGAGTTACAGACGCCATAGTACTCATTATTAGCACATTATAAAAATCTGTTTATTGTGTTGCATTAGTTTGGAGATATTCAAGTTCTGTTAATGGACTAACAGTGGACTTTTCCATCTGCAGATTATACTGAATGACCAGCAGAGGGAGTGATGCCGTAGACCATTTCTCTGCGATGCCGAGACCAAAAAAAAAAAGAAAGCGTCCTCAGCCTTCGGCTTCCATTATCAATTTACATGGTACGTGAAACTCTCATTTAATTGCTTTGCTTGTCATTAGAAGGAGTTCATAGCATCTGACGGCTCTTGGCACCTTTGAGGCTGCAATGAGTTGTCTTCTGTTAGAGCGATTGACTTGCTTTCAAATGGGGGAAGCTTATTTATCCTGCCTCCCTGCACTCTGTATGTGGCGCTCTGATACTCAACATGGAGTGCTCTTTCAGATACTCTGTGTTCTGGTCACTCCAGCCCACTTTCAAAAGGGGAGCCCAGTACTTTCAATGGTGCAGAGTACTTTCCCATTACACTTCCTACTTCCGTTGCAGTCATAATAACCGATAGTTAACCAGAGCAGACTTGCTGAAGTCTCATTGTCCTGTGTTATGGTCACCCAGGGCGATTTGTCATGAGGTGCTCTGACATCATAAAGCTACAGCATGGTGTCATCTGACATGAGAGCAAGCAATAGGATGCCTTTTTCATGGAATTGAAATGGGTAGCAGGCTAGACAGGATGTGCAGGTGAAGACAAAGATGGTAACATGAATAAACTCAGGCATTAGTTGACTTATGCATTTGTTTGAAGGTTTGGGTGATCATAATATTCTCGAGATCTCTATAGGTTAACTGATAGGGTTGCACAAGAATGAAGATGTTAGAATCTGTTATTCGTAGTTTTTATTATTACCTCTAGCTGTAGCATAAGCCTTCTTTCAAAACCTTATCAGATCACTTAATAGTTACTGCTGTACCATAACCTAAAAATTCTCAGTGAGAAAGATACCATGTCACAGGGCTAGCACTGAGATCTTTTTATTTATGTCCTAATATAGGTGCTGGAATGGTGTAGAGAGTAGTAGCAAAGTTTGGCTTTTGATTGAGAGAAGTATGCTAGGTTGGAAATAAAAGTCAGATTTGAGTTTGTAGTGAGCTGTGGATTTTCGCAGAGTTACAGACGCCATAGTACTCATTATTAGCACATTATAAAAATCTGTTTATTGTGTTGCATTAGTTTGGAGATATTCAAGTTCTGTTAATGGACTAACAGTGGACTTTTCCATCTGCAGATTATACTGAATGACCAGCAGAGGGAGTGATGCCGTAGACCATTTCTCTGCGATGCTGAGACAAAAAAAAAAAAAGAAAGCGTCCTCAGCCTTCGGCTTCCATTATCAATTTACATGGTAGGTGAAACTCTCATTTAATCGCTTTGCTTGTCATTAGAAGGAGTTCATAGCATCTGACGGCTCTTGGCACCTTTGAGGCTGCAATGAGTTGTCTTCTGTTAGAGCGATTGACTTACTTTCAAATGGGGGAAGCTTATTTATCCTGCCTCCCTGCACTCTGTATGTGGCGCTCTGATACTCAACATGGAGTGCTCTTTCAGATACTCTGTGTTCTGGTCACTCCAGCCCACTTTCAAAAGGGGAGCCCAGTACTTTCAATGGTGCAGAGTACTTTCCCATTACACTTCCTACTTCCGTTGCAGTCATAATAACCGATAGTTAACCAGAGCAGACTTGCTGAAGTCTCATTGTCCTGTGTTATGGTCACCCAGGGCGATTTGTCATGAGGTGCTCTGACATCATAAAGCTACAGCATGGTGTCATCTGACATGAGAGCAAGCAATAGGATGCCTTTTTCATGGAATTGAAATGGGTAGCAGGCTAGACAGGATGTGCATGTGAAGACAAAGATGGTAACATGAATAAACTCAGGCATTAGTTGACTTATGCATTTGTTTGAAGGTTTGGGTGATCATAATATTCTCGAGATCTCTATAGGTTAACTGATAGGGTTGCACAAGAATGAAGATGTTAGAATCTGTTATTCGTAGTTTTTATTATTACCTCTAGCTGTAGCATAAGCCTTCTTTCAAAACCTTATCAGATCACTTAATAGTTACTGCTGTACCATAACCTAAAAATTCTCAGTGAGAAAGATACCATGTCACAGGGCTAGCACTGAGATCTTTTTATTTATGTCCTAATATAGGTGCTGGAATGGTGTAGAGAGTAGTAGCAAAGTTTGGCTTTTGATCGAGAGAAGTATGCTAGGTTGGAAATAAAAGTCAGATTTGACTTTGTAGTGAGCTGTGGATTTTCGCAGAGTTACAGACGCCATAGTACTCATTATTAGCACATTATAAAAATCTGTTTATTGTGTTGCATTAGTTTGGAGATATTCAAGTTCTGTTAATGGACTAACAGTGGACTTTTCCATCTGCAGATTATACTGAATGACCAGCAGAGGGAGTGATGCCGTAGACCATTTCTCTGCGATGCTGAGACCAAAAAAAAAAAGAAAGCGTCCTCAGCCTTCGGCTTCCATTATCAATTTACATGGTAGGTGAAACTCTCATTTAATCGCTTTTGCTTGTCATTAGAAGGAGTTCATAGCATCTGACGGCTCTTGGCACCTTTGAGGCTGCAATGAGTTGTCTTCTGTTAGAGCGATTGACTTACTTTCAAATGGGGGAAGCTTATTTATCCTGCCTCCCTGCACTCTGTATGTGGCGCTCTGATACTCAACATGGAGTGCTCTTTCAGATACTCTGTGTTCTGGTCACTCCAGCCCACTTTCAAAAGGGGAGCCCAGTACTTTCAATGGTGCAGAGTACTTTCCCATTACACTTCCTACTTCCGTTGCAGTCATAATAACCGATAGTTAACCAGAGCAGACTTGCTGAAGTCTCATTGTCCTGTGTTATGGTCACCCAGGGCGATTTGTCATGAGGTGCTCTGACATCATAAAGCTACAGCATGGTGTCATCTGACATGAGAGCAAGCAATAGGATGCCTTTTTCATGGAATTGAAATGGGTAGCAGGCTAGACAGGATGTGCATGTGAAGACAAAGATGGTAACATGAATAAACTCAGGCATTAGTTGACTTATGCATTTGTTTGAAGGTTTGGGTGATCATAATATTCTCAAGATCTCTATAGGTTAACTGATAGGGTTGCACAAGAATGAAGATGTTAGAATCTGTTATTCGTAGTTTTTATTATTACCTCTAGCTGTAGCATAAGCCTTCTTTCAAAACCTTATCAGATCACTTAATAGTTACTGCTGTACCATAACCTAAAAATTCTCAGTGAGAAAGATACCATGTCACAGGGCTAGCACTGAGATCTTTTTATTTATGTCCTAATATAGGTGCTGGAATGGTGTAGAGAGTAGTAGCAAAGTTTGGCTTTTGATCGAGAGAAGTATGCTAGGTTGGAAATAAAAGTCAGATTTGACTTTGTAGTGAGCTGTGGATTTTCGCAGAGTTACAGACGCCATAGTACTCATTATTAGCACATTATAAAAATCTGTTTATTGTGTTGCATTAGTTTGGAGATATTCAAGTTCTGTTAATGGACTAACAGTGGACTTTTCCATCTGCAGATTATACTGAATGACCAGCAGAGGGAGTGATGCCGTAGACCATTTCTCTGCGATGCCGAGACCAAAAAAAAAAAGAAAGCGTCCTCAGCCTTCGGCTTCCATTATCAATTTACATGGTACGTGAAACTCTCATTTAATTGCTTTGCTTGTCATTAGAAGGAGTTCATAGCATCTGACGGCTCTTGGCACCTTTGAGGCTGCAATGAGTTGTCTTCTGTTAGAGCGATTGACTTACTTTCAAATGGGGGAAGCTTATTTATCCTGCCTCCCTGCACTCTGTATGTGGCGCTCTGATACTCAACATGGCGTGCTCTTTCAGATACTCTGTGTTCTGGTCACTCCAGCCCACTTTCAAAAGGGGAGCCCAGTACTTTCAATGGTGCAGAGTACTTTCCCATTACACTTCCTACTTCCGTTGCAGTCATAATAACCGATAGTTAACCAGAGCAGACTTGCTGAAGTCTCATTGTCCTGTGTTATGGTCACCCAGGGCGATTTGTCATGAGGTGCTCTGACATCATAAAGCTACAGCATGGTGTCATCTGACATGAGAGCAAGCAATAGGATGCCTTTTTCATGGAATTGAAATGGGTAGCAGGCTAGACAGGATGTGCAGGTGAAGACAAAGATGGTAACATGAATAAACTCAGGCATTAGTTGACTTATGCATTTGTTTGAAGGTTTGGGTGATCATAATATTCTCGAGATCTCTATAGGTTAACTGATAGGGTTGCACAAGAATGAAGATGTTAGAATCTGTTATTCGTAGTTTTTATTATTACCTCTAGCTGTAGCATAAGCCTTCTTTCAAAACCTTATCAGATCACTTAATAGTTACTGCTGTACCATAACCTAAAAATTCTCAGTGAGAAAGATACCATGTCACAGGGCTAGCACTGAGATCTTTTTATTTATGTCCTAATATAGGTGCTGGAATGGTGTAGAGAGTAGTAGCAAAGTTTGGCTTTTGATCGAGAGAAGTATGCTAGGTTGGAAATAAAAGTCAGATTTGAGTTTGTAGTGAGCTGTGGATTTTCGCAGAGTTACAGACGCCATAGTACTCATTATTAGCACATTATAAAAATCTGTTTATTGTGTTGCATTAGTTTGGAGATATTCAAGTTCTGTTAATGGACTAACAGTGGACTTTTCCATCTGCAGATTATACTGAATGACCAGCAGAGGGAGTGATGCCGTAGACCATTTCTCTGCGATGCCGAGACCAAAAAAAAAAAGAAAGCGTCCTCAGCCTTCGGCTTCCATTATCAATTTACATGGTACGTGAAACTCTCATTTAATTGCTTTGCTTGTCATTAGAAGGAGTTCATAGCATCTGACGGCTCTTGGCACCTTTGAGGCTGCAATGAGTTGTCTTCTGTTAGAGCGATTGACTTACTTTCAAATGGGGGAAGCTTATTTATCCTGCCTCCCTGCACTCTGTATGTGGCGCTCTGATACTCAACATGGAGTGCTCTTTCAGATACTCTGTGTTCTGGTCACTCCAGCCCACTTTCAAAAGGGGAGCCCAGTACTTTCAATGGTGCAGAGTACTTTCCCATTACACTTCCTACTTCCGTTGCAGTCATAATAACCGATAGTTAACCAGAGCAGACTTGCTGAAGTCTCATTGTCCTGTGTTATGGTCACCCAGGGCGATTTGTCATGAGGTGCTCTGACATCATAAAGCTACAGCATGGTGTCATCTGACATGAGAGCAAGCAATAGGATGCCTTTTTCATGGAATTGAAATGGGTAGCAGGCTAGACAGGATGTGCAGGTGAAGACAAAGATGGTAACATGAATAAACTCAGGCATTAGTTGACTTATGCATTTGTTTGAAGGTTTGGGTGATCATAATATTCTCGAGATCTCTATAGGTTAACTGATAGGGTTGCACAAGAATGAAGATGTTAGAATCTGTTATTCGTAGTTTTTATTATTACCTCTAGCTGTAGCATAAGCCTTCTTTCAAAACCTTATCAGATCACTTAATAGTTACTGCTGTACCATAACCTAAAAATTCTCAGTGAGAAAGATACCATGTCACAGGGCTAGCACTGAGATCTTTTTATTTATGTCCTAATATAGGTGCTGGAATGGTGTAGAGAGTAGTAGCAAAGTTTGGCTTTTGATTGAGAGAAGTATGCTAGGTTGGAAATAAAAGTCAGATTTGAGTTTGTAGTGAGCTGTGGATTTTCGCAGAGTTACAGACGCCATAGTACTCATTATTAGCACATTATAAAAATCTGTTTATTGTGTTGCATTAGTTTGGAGATATTCAAGTTCTGTTAATGGACTAACAGTGGACTTTTCCATCTGCAGATTATACTGAATGACCAGCAGAGGGAGTGATGCCGTAGACCATTTCTCTGCGATGCTGAGACAAAAAAAAAAAAAGAAAGCGTCCTCAGCCTTCGGCTTCCATTATCAATTTACATGGTAGGTGAAACTCTCATTTAATCGCTTTGCTTGTCATTAGAAGGAGTTCATAGCATCTGACGGCTCTTGGCACCTTTGAGGCTGCAATGAGTTGTCTTCTGTTAGAGCGATTGACTTACTTTCAAATGGGGGAAGCTTATTTATCCTGCCTCCCTGCACTCTGTATGTGGCGCTCTGATACTCAACATGGAGTGCTCTTTCAGATACTCTGTGTTCTGGTCACTCCAGCCCACTTTCAAAAGGGGAGCCCAGTACTTTCAATGGTGCAGAGTACTTTCCCATTACACTTCCTACTTCCGTTGCAGTCATAATAACCGATAGTTAACCAGAGCAGACTTGCTGAAGTCTCATTGTCCTGTGTTATGGTCACCCAGGGCGATTTGTCATGAGGTGCTCTGACATCATAAAGCTACAGCATGGTGTCATCTGACATGAGAGCAAGCAATAGGATGCCTTTTTCATGGAATTGAAATGGGTAGCAGGCTAGACAGGATGTGCAGGTGAAGACAAAGATGGTAACATGAATAAACTCAGGCATTAGTTGACTTATGCATTTGTTTGAAGGTTTGGGTGATCATAATATTCTCGAGATCTCTATAGGTTAACTGATAGGGTTGCACAAGAATGAAGATGTTAGAATCTGTTATTCGTAGTTTTTATTATTACCTCTAGCTGTAGCATAAGCCTTCTTTCAAAACCTTATCAGATCACTTAATAGTTACTGCTGTACCATAACCTAAAAATTCTCAGTGAGAAAGATACCATGTCACAGGGCTAGCACTGAGATCTTTTTATTTATGTCCTAATATAGGTGCTGGAATGGTGTAGAGAGTAGTAGCAAAGTTTGGCTTTTGATTGAGAGAAGTATGCTAGGTTGGAAATAAAAGTCAGATTTGACTTTGTAGTGAGCTGTGGATTTTCGCAGAGTTACAGACGCCATAGTACTCATTATTAGCACATTATAAAAATCTGTTTATTGTGTTGCATTAGTTTGGAGATATTCAAGTTCTGTTAATGGACTAACAGTGGACTTTTCCATCTGCAGATTATACTGAATGACCAGCAGAGGGAGTGATGCCGTAGACCATTTCTCTGCGATGCCGAGACCAAAAAAAAAAAGAAAGCGTCCTCAGCCTTCGGCTTCCATTATCAATTTACATGGTACGTGAAACTCTCATTTAATTGCTTTGCTTGTCATTAGAAGGAGTTCATAGCATCTGACGGCTCTTGGCACCTTTGAGGCTGCAATGAGTTGTCTTCTGTTAGAGCGATTGACTTACTTTCAAATGGGGGAAGCTTATTTATCCTGCCTCCCTGCACTCTGTATGTGGCGCTCTGATACTCAACATGGCGTGCTCTTTCAGATACTCTGTGTTCTGGTCACTCCAGCCCACTTTCAAAAGGGGAGCCCAGTACTTTCAATGGTGCAGAGTACTTTCCCATTACACTTCCTACTTCCGTTGCAGTCATAATAACCGATAGTTAACCAGAGCAGACTTGCTGAAGTCTCATTGTCCTGTGTTATGGTCACCCAGGGCGATTTGTCATGAGGTGCTCTGACATCATAAAGCTACAGCATGGTGTCATCTGACATGAGAGCAAGCAATAGGATGCCTTTTTCATGGAATTGAAATGGGTAGCAGGCTAGACAGGATGTGCAGGTGAAGACAAAGATGGTAACATGAATAAACTCAGGCATTAGTTGACTTATGCATTTGTTTGAAGGTTTGGGTGATCATAATATTCTCGAGATCTCTATAGGTTAACTGATAGGGTTGCACAAGAATGAAGATGTTAGAATCTGTTATTCGTAGTTTTTATTATTACCTCTAGCTGTAGCATAAGCCTTCTTTCAAAACCTTATCAGATCACTTAATAGTTACTGCTGTACCATAACCTAAAAATTCTCAGTGAGAAAGATACCATGTCACAGGGCTAGCACTGAGATCTTTTTATTTATGTCCTAATATAGGTGCTGGAATGGTGTAGAGAGTAGTAGCAAAGTTTGGCTTTTGATTGAGAGAAGTATGCTAGGTTGGAAATAAAAGTCAGATTTGACTTTGTAGTGAGCTGTGGATTTTCGCAGAGTTACAGACGCCATAGTACTCATTATTAGCACATTATAAAAATCTGTTTATTGTGTTGCATTAGTTTGGAGATATTCAAGTTCTGTTAATGGACTAACAGTGGACTTTTCCATCTGCAGATTATACTGAATGACCAGCAGAGGGAGTGATGCCGTAGACCATTTCTCTGCGATGCCGAGACCAAAAAAAAAAAGAAAGCGTCCTCAGCCTTCGGCTTCCATTATCAATTTACATGGTACGTGAAACTCTCATTTAATTGCTTTGCTTGTCATTAGAAGGAGTTCATAGCATCTGACGGCTCTTGGCACCTTTGAGGCTGCAATGAGTTGTCTTCTGTTAGAGCGATTGACTTACTTTCAAATGGGGGAAGCTTATTTATCCTGCCTCCCTGCACTCTGTATGTGGCGCTCTGATACTCAACATGGAGTGCTCTTTCAGATACTCTGTGTTCTGGTCACTCCAGCCCACTTTCAAAAGGGGAGCCCAGTACTTTCAATGGTGCAGAGTACTTTCCCATTACACTTCCTACTTCCGTTGCAGTCATAATAACCGATAGTTAACCAGAGCAGACTTGCTGAAGTCTCATTGTCCTGTGTTATGGTCACCCAGGGCGATTTGTCATGAGGTGCTCTGACATCATAAAGCTACAGCATGGTGTCATCTGACATGAGAGCAAGCAATAGGATGCCTTTTTCATGGAATTGAAATGGGTAGCAGGCTAGACAGGATGTGCATGTGAAGACAAAGATGGTAACATGAATAAACTCAGGCATTAGTTGACTTATGCATTTGTTTGAAGGTTTGGGTGATCATAATATTCTCGAGATCTCTATAGGTTAACTGATAGGGTTGCACAAGAATGAAGATGTTAGAATCTGTTATTCGTAGTTTTTATTATTACCTCTAGCTGTAGCATAAGCCTTCTTTCAAAACCTTATCAGATCACTTAATAGTTACTGCTGTGCCATAACCTAAAAATTCTCAGTGAGAAAGATACCATGTCACAGGGCTAGCACTGAGATCTTTTTATTTATGTCCTAATATAGGTGCTGGAATGGTGTAGAGAGTAGTAGCAAAGTTTGGCTTTTGATCGAGAGAAGTATGCTAGGTTGGAAATAAAAGTCAGATTTGACTTTGTAGTGAGCTGTGGATTTTCGCAGAGTTACAGACGCCATAGTACTCATTATTAGCACATTATAAAAATCTGTTTATTGTGTTGCATTAGTTTGGAGATATTCAAGTTCTGTTAATGGACTAACAGTGGACTTTTCCATCTGCAGATTATACTGAATGACCAGCAGAGGGAGTGATGCCGTAGACCATTTCTCTGCGATGCCGAGACCAAAAAAAAAAAGAAAGCGTCCTCAGCCTTCGGCTTCCATTATCAATTTACATGGTACGTGAAACTCTCATTTAATTGCTTTGCTTGTCATTAGAAGGAGTTCATAGCATCTGACGGCTCTTGGCACCTTTGAGGCTGCAATGAGTTGTCTTCTGTTAGAGCGATTGACTTACTTTCAAATGGGGGAAGCTTATTTATCCTGCCTCCCTGCACTCTGTATGTGGCGCTCTGATACTCAACATGGCGTGCTCTTTCAGATACTCTGTGTTCTGGTCACTCCAGCCCACTTTCAAAAGGGGAGCCCAGTACTTTCAATGGTGCAGAGTACTTTCCCATTACACTTCCTACTTCCGTTGCAGTCATAATAACCGATAGTTAACCAGAGCAGACTTGCTGAAGTCTCATTGTCCTGTGTTATGGTCACCCAGGGCGATTTGTCATGAGGTGCTCTGACATCATAAAGCTACAGCATGGTGTCATCTGACATGAGAGCAAGCAATAGGATGCCTTTTTCATGGAATTGAAATGGGTAGCAGGCTAGACAGGATGTGCAGGTGAAGACAAAGATGGTAACATGAATAAACTCAGGCATTAGTTGACTTATGCATTTGTTTGAAGGTTTGGGTGATCATAATATTCTCGAGATCTCTATAGGTTAACTGATAGGGTTGCACAAGAATGAAGATGTTAGAATCTGTTATTCGTAGTTTTTATTATTACCTCTAGCTGTAGCATAAGCCTTCTTTCAAAACCTTATCAGATCACTTAATAGTTACTGCTGTACCATAACCTAAAAATTCTCAGTGAGAAAGATACCATGTCACAGGGCTAGCACTGAGATCTTTTTATTTATGTCCTAATATAGGTGCTGGAATGGTGTAGAGAGTAGTAGCAAAGTTTGGCTTTTGATCGAGAGAAGTATGCTAGGTTGGAAATAAAAGTCAGATTTGACTTTGTAGTGAGCTGTGGATTTTCGCAGAGTTACAGACGCCATAGTACTCATTATTAGCACATTATAAAAATCTGTTTATTGTGTTGCATTAGTTTGGAGATATTCAAGTTCTGTTAATGGACTAACAGTGGACTTTTCCATCTGCAGATTATACTGAATGACCAGCAGAGGGAGTGATGCCGTAGACCATTTCTCTGCGATGCCGAGACCAAAAAAAAAAAGAAAGCGTCCTCAGCCTTCGGCTTCCATTATCAATTTACATGGTACGTGAAACTCTCATTTAATTGCTTTGCTTGTCATTAGAAGGAGTTCATAGCATCTGACGGCTCTTGGCACCTTTGAGGCTGCAATGAGTTGTCTTCTGTTAGAGCGATTGACTTACTTTCAAATGGGGGAAGCTTATTTATCCTGCCTCCCTGCACTCTGTATGTGGCGCTCTGATACTCAACATGGCGTGCTCTTTCAGATACTCTGTGTTCTGGTCACTCCAGCCCACTTTCAAAAGGGGAGCCCAGTACTTTCAATGGTGCAGAGTACTTTCCCATTACACTTCCTACTTCCGTTGCAGTCATAATAACCGATAGTTAACCAGAGCAGACTTGCTGAAGTCTCATTGTCCTGTGTTATGGTCACCCAGGGCGATTTGTCATGAGGTGCTCTGACATCATAAAGCTACAGCATGGTGTCATCTGACATGAGAGCAAGCAATAGGATGCCTTTTTCATGGAATTGAAATGGGTAGCAGGCTAGACAGGATGTGCAGGTGAAGACAAAGATGGTAACATGAATAAACTCAGGCATTAGTTGACTTATGCATTTGTTTGAAGGTTTGGGTGATCATAATATTCTCGAGATCTCTATAGGTTAACTGATAGGGTTGCACAAGAATGAAGATGTTAGAATCTGTTATTCGTAGTTTTTATTATTACCTCTAGCTGTAGCATAAGCCTTCTTTCAAAACCTTATCAGATCACTTAATAGTTACTGCTGTACCATAACCTAAAAATTCTCAGTGAGAAAGATACCATGTCACAGGGCTAGCACTGAGATCTTTTTATTTATGTCCTAATATAGGTGCTGGAATGGTGTAGAGAGTAGTAGCAAAGTTTGGCTTTTGATTGAGAGAAGTATGCTAGGTTGGAAATAAAAGTCAGATTTGACTTTGTAGTGAGCTGTGGATTTTCGCAGAGTTACAGACGCCATAGTACTCATTATTAGCACATTATAAAAATCTGTTTATTGTGTTGCATTAGTTTGGAGATATTCAAGTTCTGTTAATGGACTAACAGTGGACTTTTCCATCTGCAGATTATACTGAATGACCAGCAGAGGGAGTGATGCCGTAGACCATTTCTCTGCGATGCCGAGACCAAAAAAAAAAAGAAAGCGTCCTCAGCCTTCGGCTTCCATTATCAATTTACATGGTACGTGAAACTCTCATTTAATTGCTTTGCTTGTCATTAGAAGGAGTTCATAGCATCTGACGGCTCTTGGCACCTTTGAGGCTGCAATGAGTTGTCTTCTGTTAGAGCGATTGACTTACTTTCAAATGGGGGAAGCTTATTTATCCTGCCTCCCTGCACTCTGTATGTGGCGCTCTGATACTCAACATGGAGTGCTCTTTCAGATACTCTGTGTTCTGGTCACTCCAGCCCACTTTCAAAAGGGGAGCCCAGTACTTTCAATGGTGCAGAGTACTTTCCCATTACACTTCCTACTTCCGTTGCAGTCATAATAACCGATAGTTAACCAGAGCAGACTTGCTGAAGTCTCATTGTCCTGTGTTATGGTCACCCAGGGCGATTTGTCATGAGGTGCTCTGACATCATAAAGCTACAGCATGGTGTCATCTGACATGAGAGCAAGCAATAGGATGCCTTTTTCATGGAATTGAAATGGGTAGCAGGCTAGACAGGATGTGCATGTGAAGACAAAGATGGTAACATGAATAAACTCAGGCATTAGTTGACTTATGCATTTGTTTGAAGGTTTGGGTGATCATAATATTCTCGAGATCTCTATAGGTTAACTGATAGGGTTGCACAAGAATGAAGATGTTAGAATCTGTTATTCGTAGTTTTTATTATTACCTCTAGCTGTAGCATAAGCCTTCTTTCAAAACCTTATCAGATCACTTAATAGTTACTGCTGTACCATAACCTAAAAATTCTCAGTGAGAAAGATACCATGTCACAGGGCTAGCACTGAGATCTTTTTATTTATGTCCTAATATAGGTGCTGGAATGGTGTAGAGAGTAGTAGCAAAGTTTGGCTTTTGATCGAGAGAAGTATGCTAGGTTGGAAATAAAAGTCAGATTTGACTTTGTAGTGAGCTGTGGATTTTCGCAGAGTTACAGACGCCATAGTACTCATTATTAGCACATTATAAAAATCTGTTTATTGTGTTGCATTAGTTTGGAGATATTCAAGTTCTGTTAATGGACTAACAGTGGACTTTTCCATCTGCAGATTATACTGAATGACCAGCAGAGGGAGTGATGCCGTAGACCATTTCTCTGCGATGCCGAGACCAAAAAAAAAAAGAAAGCGTCCTCAGCCTTCGGCTTCCATTATCAATTTACATGGTACGTGAAACTCTCATTTAATTGCTTTGCTTGTCATTAGAAGGAGTTCATAGCATCTGACGGCTCTTGGCACCTTTGAGGCTGCAATGAGTTGTCTTCTGTTAGAGCGATTGACTTACTTTCAAATGGGGGAAGCTTATTTATCCTGCCTCCCTGCACTCTGTATGTGGCGCTCTGATACTCAACATGGAGTGCTCTTTCAGATACTCTGTGTTCTGGTCACTCCAGCCCACTTTCAAAAGGGGAGCCCAGTACTTTCAATGGTGCAGAGTACTTTCCCATTACACTTCCTACTTCCGTTGCAGTCATAATAACCGATAGTTAACCAGAGCAGACTTGCTGAAGTCTCATTGTCCTGTGTTATGGTCACCCAGGGCGATTTGTCATGAGGTGCTCTGACATCATAAAGCTACAGCATGGTGTCATCTGACATGAGAGCAAGCAATAGGATGCCTTTTTCATGGAATTGAAATGGGTAGCAGGCTAGACAGGATGTGCATGTGAAGACAAAGATGGTAACATGAATAAACTCAGGCATTAGTTGACTTATGCATTTGTTTGAAGGTTTGGGTGATCATAATATTCTCGAGATCTCTATAGGTTAACTGATAGGGTTGCACAAGAATGAAGATGTTAGAATCTGTTATTCGTAGTTTTTATTATTACCTCTAGCTGTAGCATAAGCCTTCTTTCAAAACCTTATCAGATCACTTAATAGTTACTGCTGTACCATAACCTAAAAATTCTCAGTGAGAAAGACACCATGTCACAGGGCTAGCACTGAGATCTTTTTATTTATGTCCTAATATAGGTGCTGGAATGGTGTAGAGAGTAGTAGCAAAGTTTGGCTTTTGATCGAGAGAAGTATGCTAGGTTGGAAATAAAAGTCAGATTTGACTTTGTAGTGAGCTGTGGATTTTCGCAGAGTTACAGACGCCATAGTACTCATTATTAGCACATTATAAAAATCTGTTTATTGTGTTGCATTAGTTTGGAGATATTCAAGTTCTGTTAATGGACTAACAGTGGACTTTTCCATCTGCAGATTATACTGAATGACCAGCAGAGGGAGTGATGCCGTAGACCATTTCTCTGCGATGCTGAGACCAAAAAAAAAAAGAAAGCGTCCTCAGCCTTCGGCTTCCATTATCAATTTACATGGTAGGTGAAACTCTCATTTAATCGCTTTTGCTTGTCATTAGAAGGAGTTCATAGCATCTGACGGCTCTTGGCACCTTTGAGGCTGCAATGAGTTGTCTTCTGTTAGAGCGATTGACTTACTTTCAAATGGGGGAAGCTTATTTATCCTGCCTCCCTGCACTCTGTATGTGGCGCTCTGATACTCAACATGGAGTGCTCTTTCAGATACTCTGTGTTCTGGTCACTCCAGCCCACTTTCAAAAGGGGAGCCCAGTACTTTCAATGGTGCAGAGTACTTTCCCATTACACTTCCTACTTCCGTTGCAGTCATAATAACCGATAGTTAACCAGAGCAGACTTGCTGAAGTCTCATTGTCCTGTGTTATGGTCACCCAGGGCGATTTGTCATGAGGTGCTCTGACATCATAAAGCTACAGCATGGTGTCATCTGACATGAGAGCAAGCAATAGGATGCCTTTTTCATGGAATTGAAATGGGTAGCAGGCTAGACAGGATGTGCATGTGAAGACAAAGATGGTAACATGAATAAACTCAGGCATTAGTTGACTTATGCATTTGTTTGAAGGTTTGGGTGATCATAATATTCTCGAGATCTCTATAGGTTAACTGATAGGGTTGCACAAGAATGAAGATGTTAGAATCTGTTATTCGTAGTTTTTATTATTACCTCTAGCTGTAGCATAAGCCTTCTTTCAAAACCTTATCAGATCACTTAATAGTTACTGCTGTACCATAACCTAAAAATTCTCAGTGAGAAAGATACCATGTCACAGGGCTAGCACTGAGATCTTTTTATTTATGTCCTAATATAGGTGCTGGAATGGTGTAGAGAGTAGTAGCAAAGTTTGGCTTTTGATCGAGAGAAGTATGCTAGGTTGGAAATAAAAGTCAGATTTGACTTTGTAGTGAGCTGTGGATTTTCGCAGAGTTACAGACGCCATAGTACTCATTATTAGCACATTATAAAAATCTGTTTATTGTGTTGCATTAGTTTGGAGATATTCAAGTTCTGTTAATGGACTAACAGTGGACTTTTCCATCTGCAGATTATACTGAATGACCAGCAGAGGGAGTGATGCCGTAGACCATTTCTCTGCGATGCCGAGACCAAAAAAAAAAAGAAAGCGTCCTCAGCCTTCGGCTTCCATTATCAATTTACATGGTACGTGAAACTCTCATTTAATTGCTTTGCTTGTCATTAGAAGGAGTTCATAGCATCTGACGGCTCTTGGCACCTTTGAGGCTGCAATGAGTTGTCTTCTGTTAGAGCGATTGACTTACTTTCAAATGGGGGAAGCTTATTTATCCTGCCTCCCTGCACTCTGTATGTGGCGCTCTGATACTCAACATGGCGTGCTCTTTCAGATACTCTGTGTTCTGGTCACTCCAGCCCACTTTCAAAAGGGGAGCCCAGTACTTTCAATGGTGCAGAGTACTTTCCCATTACACTTCCTACTTCCGTTGCAGTCATAATAACCGATAGTTAACCAGAGCAGACTTGCTGAAGTCTCATTGTCCTGTGTTATGGTCACCCAGGGCGATTTGTCATGAGGTGCTCTGACATCATAAAGCTACAGCATGGTGTCATCTGACATGAGAGCAAGCAATAGGATGCCTTTTTCATGGAATTGAAATGGGTAGCAGGCTAGACAGGATGTGCAGGTGAAGACAAAGATGGTAACATGAATAAACTCAGGCATTAGTTGACTTATGCATTTGTTTGAAGGTTTGGGTGATCATAATATTCTCGAGATCTCTATAGGTTAACTGATAGGGTTGCACAAGAATGAAGATGTTAGAATCTGTTATTCGTAGTTTTTATTATTACCTCTAGCTGTAGCATAAGCCTTCTTTCAAAACCTTATCAGATCACTTAATAGTTACTGCTGTACCATAACCTAAAAATTCTCAGTGAGAAAGATACCATGTCACAGGGCTAGCACTGAGATCTTTTTATTTATGTCCTAATATAGGTGCTGGAATGGTGTAGAGAGTAGTAGCAAAGTTTGGCTTTTGATTGAGAGAAGTATGCTAGGTTGGAAATAAAAGTCAGATTTGAGTTTGTAGTGAGCTGTGGATTTTCGCAGAGTTACAGACGCCATAGTACTCATTATTAGCACATTATAAAAATCTGTTTATTGTGTTGCATTAGTTTGGAGATATTAAAGTTTTGTTAATGGACTAACAGTGGACTTTTCCATCTGCAGATTATACTGAATGACCAGCAGAGGGAGTGATGCCGTAGACCATTTCTCTGCGATGCTGAGACCAAAAAAAAAAAGAAAGCGTCCTCAGCCTTCGGCTTCCATTATCAATTTACATGGTAGGTGAAACTCTCATTTAATCCCTTTGCTTGTCATTAGAAGGAGTTCATAGCATCTGACGGCTCTTGGCACCTTTGAGGCTGCAATGAGTTGTCTTCTGTTAGAGCGATTGACTTACTTTCAAATGGGGGAAGCTTATTTATCCTGCCTCCCTGCACTCTGTATGTGGCGCTCTGATACTCAACATGGAGTGCTCTTTCAGATACTCTGTGTTCTGGTCACTCCAGCCCACTTTCAAAAGGGGAGCCCAGTACTTTCAATGGTGCAGAGTACTTTCCCATTACACTTCCTACTTCCGTTGCAGTCATAATAACCGATAGTTAACCAGAGCAGACTTGCTGAAGTCTCATTGTCCTGTGTTATGGTCACCCAGGGCGATTTGTCATGAGGTGCTCTGACATCATAAAGCTACAGCATGGTGTCATCTGACATGAGAGCAAGCAACAGGATGCCTTTTTCATGGAATTGAAATGGGTAGCAGGCTAGACAGGATGTGCAGGTGAAGACAAAGATGGTAACATGAATAAACTCAGGCATTAGTTGACTTATGCATTTGTTTGAAGGTTTGGGTGATCATAATATTCTCGAGATCTCTATAGGTTAACTGATAGGGTTGCACAAGAATGAAGATGTTAGAATCTGTTATTCGTAGTTTTTATTATTACCTCTAGCTGTAGCATAAGCCTTCTTTCAAAACCTTATCAGATCACTTAATAGTTACTGCTGTACCATAACCTAAAAATTCTCAGTGAGAAAGATACCATGTCACAGGGCTAGCACTGAGATCTTTTTATTTATGTCCTAATATAGGTGCTGGAATGGTGTAGAGAGTAGTAGCAAAGTTTGGCTTTTGATTGAGAGAAGTATGCTAGGTTGGAAATAAAAGTCAGATTTGACTTTGTAGTGAGCTGTGGATTTTCGCAGAGTTACAGACGCCATAGTACTCATTATTAGCACATTATAAAAATCTGTTTATTGTGTTGCATTAGTTTGGAGATATTCAAGTTCTGTTAATGGACTAACAGTGGACTTTTCCATCTGCAGATTATACTGAATGACCAGCAGAGGGAGTGATGCCGTAGACCATTTCTCTGCGATGCCGAGACCAAAAAAAAAAAGAAAGCGTCCTCAGCCTTCGGCTTCCATTATCAATTTACATGGTACGTGAAACTCTCATTTAATTGCTTTGCTTGTCATTAGAAGGAGTTCATAGCATCTGACGGCTCTTGGCACCTTTGAGGCTGCAATGAGTTGTCTTCTGTTAGAGCGATTGACTTACTTTCAAATGGGGGAAGCTTATTTATCCTGCCTCCCTGCACTCTGTATGTGGCGCTCTGATACTCAACATGGAGTGCTCTTTCAGATACTCTGTGTTCTGGTCACTCCAGCCCACTTTCAAAAGGGGAGCCCAGTACTTTCAATGGTGCAGAGTACTTTCCCATTACACTTCCTACTTCCGTTGCAGTCATAATAACCGATAGTTAACCAGAGCAGACTTGCTGAAGTCTCATTGTCCTGTGTTATGGTCACCCAGGGCGATTTGTCATGAGGTGCTCTGACATCATAAAGCTACAGCATGGTGTCATCTGACATGAGAGCAAGCAATAGGATGCCTTTTTCATGGAATTGAAATGGGTAGCAGGCTAGACAGGATGTGCATGTGAAGACAAAGATGGTAACATGAATAAACTCAGGCATTAGTTGACTTATGCATTTGTTTGAAGGTTTGGGTGATCATAATATTCTCGAGATCTCTATAGGTTAACTGATAGGGTTGCACAAGAATGAAGATGTTAGAATCTGTTATTCGTAGTTTTTATTATTACCTCTAGCTGTAGCATAAGCCTTCTTTCAAAACCTTATCAGATCACTTAATAGTTACTGCTGTACCATAACCTAAAAATTCTCAGTGAGAAAGATACCATGTCACAGGGCTAGCACTGAGATCTTTTTATTTATGTCCTAATATAGGTGCTGGAATGGTGTAGAGAGTAGTAGCAAAGTTTGGCTTTTGATTGAGAGAAGTATGCTAGGTTGGAAATAAAAGTCAGATTTGAGTTTGTAGTGAGCTGTGGATTTTCGCAGAGTTACAGACGCCATAGTACTCATTATTAGCACATTATAAAAATCTGTTTATTGTGTTGCATTAGTTTGGAGATATTAAAGTTTTGTTAATGGACTAACAGTGGACTTTTCCATCTGCAGATTATACTGAATGACCAGCAGAGGGAGTGATGCCGTAGACCATTTCTCTGCGATGCTGAGACCAAAAAAAAAAAGAAAGCGTCCTCAGCCTTCGGCTTCCATTATCAATTTACATGGTAGGTGAAACTCTCATTTAATCCCTTTGCTTGTCATTAGAAGGAGTTCATAGCATCTGACGGCTCTTGGCACCTTTGAGGCTGCAATGAGTTGTCTTCTGTTAGAGCGATTGACTTACTTTCAAATGGGGGAAGCTTATTTATCCTGCCTCCCTGCACTCTGTATGTGGCGCTCTGATACTCAACATGGAGTGCTCTTTCAGATACTCTGTGTTCTGGTCACTCCAGCCCACTTTCAAAAGGGGAGCCCAGTACTTTCAATGGTGCAGAGTACTTTCCCATTACACTTCCTACTTCCGTTGCAGTCATAATAACCGATAGTTAACCAGAGCAGACTTGCTGAAGTCTCATTGTCCTGTGTTATGGTCACCCAGGGCGATTTGTCATGAGGTGCTCTGACATCATAAAGCTACAGCATGGTGTCATCTGACATGAGAGCAAGCAACAGGATGCCTTTTTCATGGAATTGAAATGGGTAGCAGGCTAGACAGGATGTGCAGGTGAAGACAAAGATGGTAACATGAATAAACTCAGGCATTAGTTGACTTATGCATTTGTTTGAAGGTTTGGGTGATCATAATATTCTCGAGATCTCTATAGGTTAACTGATAGGGTTGCACAAGAATGAAGATGTTAGAATCTGTTATTCGTAGTTTTTATTATTACCTCTAGCTGTAGCATAAGCCTTCTTTCAAAACCTTATCAGATCACTTAATAGTTACTGCTGTACCATAACCTAAAAATTCTCAGTGAGAAAGATACCATGTCACAGGGCTAGCACTGAGATCTTTTTATTTATGTCCTAATATAGGTGCTGGAATGGTGTAGAGAGTAGTAGCAAAGTTTGGCTTTTGATTGAGAGAAGTATGCTAGGTTGGAAATAAAAGTCAGATTTGACTTTGTAGTGAGCTGTGGATTTTCGCAGAGTTACAGACGCCATAGTACTCATTATTAGCACATTATAAAAATCTGTTTATTGTGTTGCATTAGTTTGGAGATATTCAAGTTCTGTTAATGGACTAACAGTGGACTTTTCCATCTGCAGATTATACTGAATGACCAGCAGAGGGAGTGATGCCGTAGACCATTTCTCTGCGATGCCGAGACCAAAAAAAAAAAGAAAGCGTCCTCAGCCTTCGGCTTCCATTATCAATTTACATGGTACGTGAAACTCTCATTTAATTGCTTTGCTTGTCATTAGAAGGAGTTCATAGCATCTGACGGCTCTTGGCACCTTTGAGGCTGCAATGAGTTGTCTTCTGTTAGAGCGATTGACTTACTTTCAAATGGGGGAAGCTTATTTATCCTGCCTCCCTGCACTCTGTATGTGGCGCTCTGATACTCAACATGGAGTGCTCTTTCAGATACTCTGTGTTCTGGTCACTCCAGCCCACTTTCAAAAGGGGAGCCCAGTACTTTCAATGGTGCAGAGTACTTTCCCATTACACTTCCTACTTCCGTTGCAGTCATAATAACCGATAGTTAACCAGAGCAGACTTGCTGAAGTCTCATTGTCCTGTGTTATGGTCACCCAGGGCGATTTGTCATGAGGTGCTCTGACATCATAAAGCTACAGCATGGTGTCATCTGACATGAGAGCAAGCAATAGGATGCCTTTTTCATGGAATTGAAATGGGTAGCAGGCTAGACAGGATGTGCATGTGAAGACAAAGATGGTAACATGAATAAACTCAGGCATTAGTTGACTTATGCATTTGTTTGAAGGTTTGGGTGATCATAATATTCTCGAGATCTCTATAGGTTAACTGATAGGGTTGCACAAGAATGAAGATGTTAGAATCTGTTATTCGTAGTTTTTATTATTACCTCTAGCTGTAGCATAAGCCTTCTTTCAAAACCTTATCAGATCACTTAATAGTTACTGCTGTACCATAACCTAAAAATTCTCAGTGAGAAAGATACCATGTCACAGGGCTAGCACTGAGATCTTTTTATTTATGTCCTAATATAGGTGCTGGAATGGTGTAGAGAGTAGTAGCAAAGTTTGGCTTTTGATCGAGAGAAGTATGCTAGGTTGGAAATAAAAGTCAGATTTGACTTTGTAGTGAGCTGTGGATTTTCGCAGAGTTACAGACGCCATAGTACTCATTATTAGCACATTATAAAAATCTGTTTATTGTGTTGCATTAGTTTGGAGATATTCAAGTTCTGTTAATGGACTAACAGTGGACTTTTCCATCTGCAGATTATACTGAATGACCAGCAGAGGGAGTGATGCCGTAGACCATTTCTCTGCGATGCTGAGACAAAAAAAAAAAAGAAAGCGTCCTCAGCCTTCGGCTTCCATTATCAATTTACATGGTAGGTGAAACTCTCATTTAATCCCTTTGCTTGTCATTAGAAGGAGTTCATAGCATCTGACGGCTCTTGGCACCTTTGAGGCTGCAATGAGTTGTCTTCTGTTAGAGCGATTGACTTACTTTCAAATGGGGGAAGCTTATTTATCCTGCCTCCCTGCACTCTGTATGTGGCGCTCTGATACTCAACATGGAGTGCTCTTTCAGATACTCTGTGTTCTGGTCACTCCAGCCCACTTTCAAAAGGGGAGCCCAGTACTTTCAATGGTGCAGAGTACTTTCCCATTACACTTCCTACTTCCGTTGCAGTCATAATAACCGATAGTTAACCAGAGCAGACTTGCTGAAGTCTCATTGTCCTGTGTTATGGTCACCCAGGGCGATTTGTCATGAGGTGCTCTGACATCATAAAGCTACAGCATGGTGTCATCTGACATGAGAGCAAGCAACAGGATGCCTTTTTCATGGAATTGAAATGGGTAGCAGGCTAGACAGGATGTGCAGGTGAAGACAAAGATGGTAACATGAATAAACTCAGGCATTAGTTGACTTATGCATTTGTTTGAAGGTTTGGGTGATCATAATATTCTCGAGATCTCTATAGGTTAACTGATAGGGTTGCACAAGAATGAAGATGTTAGAATCTGTTATTCGTAGTTTTTATTATTACCTCTAGCTGTAGCATAAGCCTTCTTTCAAAACCTTATCAGATCACTTAATAGTTACTGCTGTACCATAACCTAAAAATTCTCAGTGAGAAAGATACCATGTCACAGGGCTAGCACTGAGATCTTTTTATTTATGTCCTAATATAGGTGCTGGAATGGTGTAGAGAGTAGTAGCAAAGTTTGGCTTTTGATTGAGAGAAGTATGCTAGGTTGGAAATAAAAGTCAGATTTGACTTTGTAGTGAGCTGTGGATTTTCGCAGAGTTACAGACGCCATAGTACTCATTATTAGCACATTATAAAAATCTGTTTATTGTGTTGCATTAGTTTGGAGATATTCAAGTTCTGTTAATGGACTAACAGTGGACTTTTCCATCTGCAGATTATACTGAATGACCAGCAGAGGGAGTGATGCCGTAGACCATTTCTCTGCGATGCCGAGACCAAAAAAAAAAAGAAAGCGTCCTCAGCCTTCGGCTTCCATTATCAATTTACATGGTACGTGAAACTCTCATTTAATTGCTTTGCTTGTCATTAGAAGGAGTTCATAGCATCTGACGGCTCTTGGCACCTTTGAGGCTGCAATGAGTTGTCTTCTGTTAGAGCGATTGACTTACTTTCAAATGGGGGAAGCTTATTTATCCTGCCTCCCTGCACTCTGTATGTGGCGCTCTGATACTCAACATGGAGTGCTCTTTCAGATACTCTGTGTTCTGGTCACTCCAGCCCACTTTCAAAAGGGGAGCCCAGTACTTTCAATGGTGCAGAGTACTTTCCCATTACACTTCCTACTTCCGTTGCAGTCATAATAACCGATAGTTAACCAGAGCAGACTTGCTGAAGTCTCATTGTCCTGTGTTATGGTCACCCAGGGCGATTTGTCATGAGGTGCTCTGACATCATAAAGCTACAGCATGGTGTCATCTGACATGAGAGCAAGCAATAGGATGCCTTTTTCATGGAATTGAAATGGGTAGCAGGCTAGACAGGATGTGCATGTGAAGACAAAGATGGTAACATGAATAAACTCAGGCATTAGTTGACTTATGCATTTGTTTGAAGGTTTGGGTGATCATAATATTCTCGAGATCTCTATAGGTTAACTGATAGGGTTGCACAAGAATGAAGATGTTAGAATCTGTTATTCGTAGTTTTTATTATTACCTCTAGCTGTAGCATAAGCCTTCTTTCAAAACCTTATCAGATCACTTAATAGTTACTGCTGTACCATAACCTAAAAATTCTCAGTGAGAAAGATACCATGTCACAGGGCTAGCACTGAGATCTTTTTATTTATGTCCTAATATAGGTGCTGGAATGGTGTAGAGAGTAGTAGCAAAGTTTGGCTTTTGATCGAGAGAAGTATGCTAGGTTGGAAATAAAAGTCAGATTTGACTTTGTAGTGAGCTGTGGATTTTCGCAGAGTTACAGACGCCATAGTACTCATTATTAGCACATTATAAAAATCTGTTTATTGTGTTGCATTAGTTTGGAGATATTCAAGTTCTGTTAATGGACTAACAGTGGACTTTTCCATCTGCAGATTATACTGAATGACCAGCAGAGGGAGTGATGCCGTAGACCATTTCTCTGCGATGCTGAGACCAAAAAAAAAAAGAAAGCGTCCTCAGCCTTCGGCTTCCATTATCAATTTACATGGTAGGTGAAACTCTCATTTAATCGCTTTTGCTTGTCATTAGAAGGAGTTCATAGCATCTGACGGCTCTTGGCACCTTTGAGGCTGCAATGAGTTGTCTTCTGTTAGAGCGATTGACTTACTTTCAAATGGGGGAAGCTTATTTATCCTGCCTCCCTGCACTCTGTATGTGGCGCTCTGATACTCAACATGGAGTGCTCTTTCAGATACTCTGTGTTCTGGTCACTCCAGCCCACTTTCAAAAGGGGAGCCCAGTACTTTCAATGGTGCAGAGTACTTTCCCATTACACTTCCTACTTCCGTTGCAGTCATAATAACCGATAGTTAACCAGAGCAGACTTGCTGAAGTCTCATTGTCCTGTGTTATGGTCACCCAGGGCGATTTGTCATGAGGTGCTCTGACATCATAAAGCTACAGCATGGTGTCATCTGACATGAGAGCAAGCAATAGGATGCCTTTTTCATGGAATTGAAATGGGTAGCAGGCTAGACAGGATGTGCATGTGAAGACAAAGATGGTAACATGAATAAACTCAGGCATTAGTTGACTTATGCATTTGTTTGAAGGTTTGGGTGATCATAATATTCTCGAGATCTCTATAGGTTAACTGATAGGGTTGCACAAGAATGAAGATGTTAGAATCTGTTATTCGTAGTTTTTATTATTACCTCTAGCTGTAGCATAAGCCTTCTTTCAAAACCTTATCAGATCACTTAATAGTTACTGCTGTACCATAACCTAAAAATTCTCAGTGAGAAAGATACCATGTCACAGGGCTAGCACTGAGATCTTTTTATTTATGTCCTAATATAGGTGCTGGAATGGTGTAGAGAGTAGTAGCAAAGTTTGGCTTTTGATCGAGAGAAGTATGCTAGGTTGGAAATAAAAGTCAGATTTGACTTTGTAGTGAGCTGTGGATTTTCGCAGAGTTACAGACGCCATAGTACTCATTATTAGCACATTATAAAAATCTGTTTATTGTGTTGCATTAGTTTGGAGATATTCAAGTTCTGTTAATGGACTAACAGTGGACTTTTCCATCTGCAGATTATACTGAATGACCAGCAGAGGGAGTGATGCCGTAGACCATTTCTCTGCGATGCCGAGACCAAAAAAAAAAAGAAAGCGTCCTCAGCCTTCGGCTTCCATTATCAATTTACATGGTACGTGAAACTCTCATTTAATTGCTTTGCTTGTCATTAGAAGGAGTTCATAGCATCTGACGG
The DNA here is from genome assembly GCF_964204655.1 of Triturus cristatus. Lineage (NCBI taxonomy): Eukaryota > Metazoa > Chordata > Amphibia > Caudata > Salamandridae > Triturus > Triturus cristatus. The sequence goes on along the minus strand of NW_028187837.1, from coordinate 42,771 downwards.
CTCTTGGCACCTTTGAGGCTGCAATGAGTTGTCTTCTGTTAGAGCGATTGACTTACTTTCAAATGGGGGAAGCTTATTTATCCTGCCTCCCTGCACTCTGTATGTGGCGCTCTGATACTCAACATGGCGTGCTCTTTCAGATACTCTGTGTTCTGGTCACTCCAGCCCACTTTCAAAAGGGGAGCCCAGTACTTTCAATGGTGCAGAGTACTTTCCCATTACACTTCCTACTTCCGTTGCAGTCATAATAACCGATAGTTAACCAGAGCAGACTTGCTGAAGTCTCATTGTCCTGTGTTATGGTCACCCAGGGCGATTTGTCATGAGGTGCTCTGACATCATAAAGCTACAGCATGGTGTCATCTGACATGAGAGCAAGCAATAGGATGCCTTTTTCATGGAATTGAAATGGGTAGCAGGCTAGACAGGATGTGCAGGTGAAGACAAAGATGGTAACATGAATAAACTCAGGCATTAGTTGACTTATGCATTTGTTTGAAGGTTTGGGTGATCATAATATTCTCGAGATCTCTATAGGTTAACTGATAGGGTTGCACAAGAATGAAGATGTTAGAATCTGTTATTCGTAGTTTTTATTATTACCTCTAGCTGTAGCATAAGCCTTCTTTCAAAACCTTATCAGATCACTTAATAGTTACTGCTGTACCATAACCTAAAAATTCTCAGTGAGAAAGATACCATGTCACAGGGCTAGCACTGAGATCTTTTTATTTATGTCCTAATATAGGTGCTGGAATGGTGTAGAGAGTAGTAGCAAAGTTTGGCTTTTGATTGAGAGAAGTATGCTAGGTTGGAAATAAAAGTCAGATTTGAGTTTGTAGTGAGCTGTGGATTTTCGCAGAGTTACAGACGCCATAGTACTCATTATTAGCACATTATAAAAATCTGTTTATTGTGTTGCATTAGTTTGGAGATATTAAAGTTTTGTTAATGGACTAACAGTGGACTTTTCCATCTGCAGATTATACTGAATGACCAGCAGAGGGAGTGATGCCGTAGACCATTTCTCTGCGATGCTGAGACCAAAAAAAAAAAGAAAGCGTCCTCAGCCTTCGGCTTCCATTATCAATTTACATGGTAGGTGAAACTCTCATTTAATCCCTTTGCTTGTCATTAGAAGGAGTTCATAGCATCTGACGGCTCTTGGCACCTTTGAGGCTGCAATGAGTTGTCTTCTGTTAGAGCGATTGACTTACTTTCAAATGGGGGAAGCTTATTTATCCTGCCTCCCTGCACTCTGTATGTGGCGCTCTGATACTCAACATGGAGTGCTCTTTCAGATACTCTGTGTTCTGGTCACTCCAGCCCACTTTCAAAAGGGGAGCCCAGTACTTTCAATGGTGCAGAGTACTTTCCCATTACACTTCCTACTTCCGTTGCAGTCATAATAACCGATAGTTAACCAGAGCAGACTTGCTGAAGTCTCATTGTCCTGTGTTATGGTCACCCAGGGCGATTTGTCATGAGGTGCTCTGACATCATAAAGCTACAGCATGGTGTCATCTGACATGAGAGCAAGCAACAGGATGCCTTTTTCATGGAATTGAAATGGGTAGCAGGCTAGACAGGATGTGCAGGTGAAGACAAAGATGGTAACATGAATAAACTCAGGCATTAGTTGACTTATGCATTTGTTTGAAGGTTTGGGTGATCATAATATTCTCGAGATCTCTATAGGTTAACTGATAGGGTTGCACAAGAATGAAGATGTTAGAATCTGTTATTCGTAGTTTTTATTATTACCTCTAGCTGTAGCATAAGCCTTCTTTCAAAACCTTATCAGATCACTTAATAGTTACTGCTGTACCATAACCTAAAAATTCTCAGTGAGAAAGATACCATGTCACAGGGCTAGCACTGAGATCTTTTTATTTATGTCCTAATATAGGTGCTGGAATGGTGTAGAGAGTAGTAGCAAAGTTTGGCTTTTGATTGAGAGAAGTATGCTAGGTTGGAAATAAAAGTCAGATTTGAGTTTGTAGTGAGCTGTGGATTTTCGCAGAGTTACAGACGCCATAGTACTCATTATTAGCACATTATAAAAATCTGTTTATTGTGTTGCATTAGTTTGGAGATATTCAAGTTCTGTTAATGGACTAACAGTGGACTTTTCCATCTGCAGATTATACTGAATGACCAGCAGAGGGAGTGATGCCGTAGACCATTTCTCTGCGATGCCGAGACCAAAAAAAAAAAGAAAGCGTCCTCAGCCTTCGGCTTCCATTATCAATTTACATGGTACGTGAAACTCTCATTTAATTGCTTTGCTTGTCATTAGAAGGAGTTCATAGCATCTGACGGCTCTTGGCACCTTTGAGGCTGCAATGAGTTGTCTTCTGTTAGAGCGATTGACTTGCTTTCAAATGGGGGAAGCTTATTTATCCTGCCTCCCTGCACTCTGTATGTGGCGCTCTGATACTCAACATGGAGTGCTCTTTCAGATACTCTGTGTTCTGGTCACTCCAGCCCACTTTCAAAAGGGGAGCCCAGTACTTTCAATGGTGCAGAGTACTTTCCCATTACACTTCCTACTTCCGTTGCAGTCATAATAACCGATAGTTAACCAGAGCAGACTTGCTGAAGTCTCATTGTCCTGTGTTATGGTCACCCAGGGCGATTTGTCATGAGGTGCTCTGACATCATAAAGCTACAGCATGGTGTCATCTGACATGAGAGCAAGCAATAGGATGCCTTTTTCATGGAATTGAAATGGGTAGCAGGCTAGACAGGATGTGCAGGTGAAGACAAAGATGGTAACATGAATAAACTCAGGCATTAGTTGACTTATGCATTTGTTTGAAGGTTTGGGTGATCATAATATTCTCGAGATCTCTATAGGTTAACTGATAGGGTTGCACAAGAATGAAGATGTTAGAATCTGTTATTCGTAGTTTTTATTATTACCTCTAGCTGTAGCATAAGCCTTCTTTCAAAACCTTATCAGATCACTTAATAGTTACTGCTGTACCATAACCTAACAATTCTCAGTGAGAAAGATACCATGTCACAGGGCTAGCACTGAGATCTTTTTATTTATGTCCTAATATAGGTGCTGGAATGGTGTAGAGAGTAGTAGCAAAGTTTGGCTTTTGATTGAGAGAAGTATGCTAGGTTGGAAATAAAAGTCAGATTTGAGTTTGTAGTGAGCTGTGGATTTTCGCAGAGTTACAGACGCCATAGTACTCATTATTAGCACATTATAAAAATCTGTTTATTGTGTTGCATTAGTTTGGAGATATTCAAGTTCTGTTAATGGACTAACAGTGGACTTTTCCATCTGCAGATTATACTGAATGACCAGCAGAGGGAGTGATGCCGTAGACCATTTCTCTGCGATGCTGAGACAAAAAAAAAAAAAGAAAGCGTCCTCAGCCTTCGGCTTCCATTATCAATTTACATGGTAGGTGAAACTCTCATTTAATCGCTTTGCTTGTCATTAGAAGGAGTTCATAGCATCTGACGGCTCTTGGCACCTTTGAGGCTGCAATGAGTTGTCTTCTGTTAGAGCGATTGACTTACTTTCAAATGGGGGAAGCTTATTTATCCTGCCTCCCTGCACTCTGTATGTGGCGCTCTGATACTCAACATGGAGTGCTCTTTCAGATACTCTGTGTTCTGGTCACTCCAGCCCACTTTCAAAAGGGGAGCCCAGTACTTTCAATGGTGCAGAGTACTTTCCCATTACACTTCCTACTTCCGTTGCAGTCATAATAACCGATAGTTAACCAGAGCAGACTTGCTGAAGTCTCATTGTCCTGTGTTATGGTCACCCAGGGCGATTTGTCATGAGGTGCTCTGACATCATAAAGCTACAGCATGGTGTCATCTGACATGAGAGCAAGCAATAGGATGCCTTTTTCATGGAATTGAAATGGGTAGCAGGCTAGACAGGATGTGCATGTGAAGACAAAGATGGTAACATGAATAAACTCAGGCATTAGTTGACTTATGCATTTGTTTGAAGGTTTGGGTGATCATAATATTCTCGAGATCTCTATAGGTTAACTGATAGGGTTGCACAAGAATGAAGATGTTAGAATCTGTTATTCGTAGTTTTTATTATTACCTCTAGCTGTAGCATAAGCCTTCTTTCAAAACCTTATCAGATCACTTAATAGTTACTGCTGTACCATAACCTAAAAATTCTCAGTGAGAAAGATACCATGTCACAGGGCTAGCACTGAGATCTTTTTATTTATGTCCTAATATAGGTGCTGGAATGGTGTAGAGAGTAGTAGCAAAGTTTGGCTTTTGATCGAGAGAAGTATGCTAGGTTGGAAATAAAAGTCAGATTTGACTTTGTAGTGAGCTGTGGATTTTCGCAGAGTTACAGACGCCATAGTACTCATTATTAGCACATTATAAAAATCTGTTTATTGTGTTGCATTAGTTTGGAGATATTCAAGTTCTGTTAATGGACTAACAGTGGACTTTTCCATCTGCAGATTATACTGAATGACCAGCAGAGGGAGTGATGCCGTAGACCATTTCTCTGCGATGCTGAGACCAAAAAAAAAAAGAAAGCGTCCTCAGCCTTCGGCTTCCATTATCAATTTACATGGTAGGTGAAACTCTCATTTAATCGCTTTTGCTTGTCATTAGAAGGAGTTCATAGCATCTGACGGCTCTTGGCACCTTTGAGGCTGCAATGAGTTGTCTTCTGTTAGAGCGATTGACTTACTTTCAAATGGGGGAAGCTTATTTATCCTGCCTCCCTGCACTCTGTATGTGGCGCTCTGATACTCAACATGGAGTGCTCTTTCAGATACTCTGTGTTCTGGTCACTCCAGCCCACTTTCAAAAGGGGAGCCCAGTACTTTCAATGGTGCAGAGTACTTTCCCATTACACTTCCTACTTCCGTTGCAGTCATAATAACCGATAGTTAACCAGAGCAGACTTGCTGAAGTCTCATTGTCCTGTGTTATGGTCACCCAGGGCGATTTGTCATGAGGTGCTCTGACATCATAAAGCTACAGCATGGTGTCATCTGACATGAGAGCAAGCAATAGGATGCCTTTTTCATGGAATTGAAATGGGTAGCAGGCTAGACAGGATGTGCATGTGAAGACAAAGATGGTAACATGAATAAACTCAGGCATTAGTTGACTTATGCATTTGTTTGAAGGTTTGGGTGATCATAATATTCTCGAGATCTCTATAGGTTAACTGATAGGGTTGCACAAGAATGAAGATGTTAGAATCTGTTATTCGTAGTTTTTATTATTACCTCTAGCTGTAGCATAAGCCTTCTTTCAAAACCTTATCAGATCACTTAATAGTTACTGCTGTACCATAACCTAAAAATTCTCAGTGAGAAAGATACCATGTCACAGGGCTAGCACTGAGATCTTTTTATTTATGTCCTAATATAGGTGCTGGAATGGTGTAGAGAGTAGTAGCAAAGTTTGGCTTTTGATCGAGAGAAGTATGCTAGGTTGGAAATAAAAGTCAGATTTGACTTTGTAGTGAGCTGTGGATTTTCGCAGAGTTACAGACGCCATAGTACTCATTATTAGCACATTATAAAAATCTGTTTATTGTGTTGCATTAGTTTGGAGATATTCAAGTTCTGTTAATGGACTAACAGTGGACTTTTCCATCTGCAGATTATACTGAATGACCAGCAGAGGGAGTGATGCCGTAGACCATTTCTCTGCGATGCCGAGACCAAAAAAAAAAAGAAAGCGTCCTCAGCCTTCGGCTTCCATTATCAATTTACATGGTACGTGAAACTCTCATTTAATTGCTTTGCTTGTCATTAGAAGGAGTTCATAGCATCTGACGGCTCTTGGCACCTTTGAGGCTGCAATGAGTTGTCTTCTGTTAGAGCGATTGACTTACTTTCAAATGGGGGAAGCTTATTTATCCTGCCTCCCTGCACTCTGTATGTGGCGCTCTGATACTCAACATGGCGTGCTCTTTCAGATACTCTGTGTTCTGGTCACTCCAGCCCACTTTCAAAAGGGGAGCCCAGTACTTTCAATGGTGCAGAGTACTTTCCCATTACACTTCCTACTTCCGTTGCAGTCATAATAACCGATAGTTAACCAGAGCAGACTTGCTGAAGTCTCATTGTCCTGTGTTATGGTCACCCAGGGCGATTTGTCATGAGGTGCTCTGACATCATAAAGCTACAGCATGGTGTCATCTGACATGAGAGCAAGCAATAGGATGCCTTTTTCATGGAATTGAAATGGGTAGCAGGCTAGACAGGATGTGCAGGTGAAGACAAAGATGGTAACATGAATAAACTCAGGCATTAGTTGACTTATGCATTTGTTTGAAGGTTTGGGTGATCATAATATTCTCGAGATCTCTATAGGTTAACTGATAGGGTTGCACAAGAATGAAGATGTTAGAATCTGTTATTCGTAGTTTTTATTATTACCTCTAGCTGTAGCATAAGCCTTCTTTCAAAACCTTATCAGATCACTTAATAGTTACTGCTGTACCATAACCTAAAAATTCTCAGTGAGAAAGATACCATGTCACAGGGCTAGCACTGAGATCTTTTTATTTATGTCCTAATATAGGTGCTGGAATGGTGTAGAGAGTAGTAGCAAAGTTTGGCTTTTGATTGAGAGAAGTATGCTAGGTTGGAAATAAAAGTCAGATTTGAGTTTGTAGTGAGCTGTGGATTTTCGCAGAGTTACAGACGCCATAGTACTCATTATTAGCACATTATAAAAATCTGTTTATTGTGTTGCATTAGTTTGGAGATATTAAAGTTTTGTTAATGGACTAACAGTGGACTTTTCCATCTGCAGATTATACTGAATGACCAGCAGAGGGAGTGATGCCGTAGACCATTTCTCTGCGATGCTGAGACCAAAAAAAAAAAGAAAGCGTCCTCAGCCTTCGGCTTCCATTATCAATTTACATGGTAGGTGAAACTCTCATTTAATCCCTTTGCTTGTCATTAGAAGGAGTTCATAGCATCTGACGGCTCTTGGCACCTTTGAGGCTGCAATGAGTTGTCTTCTGTTAGAGCGATTGACTTACTTTCAAATGGGGGAAGCTTATTTATCCTGCCTCCCTGCACTCTGTATGTGGCGCTCTGATACTCAACATGGAGTGCTCTTTCAGATACTCTGTGTTCTGGTCACTCCAGCCCACTTTCAAAAGGGGAGCCCAGTACTTTCAATGGTGCAGAGTACTTTCCCATTACACTTCCTACTTCCGTTGCAGTCATAATAACCGATAGTTAACCAGAGCAGACTTGCTGAAGTCTCATTGTCCTGTGTTATGGTCACCCAGGGCGATTTGTCATGAGGTGCTCTGACATCATAAAGCTACAGCATGGTGTCATCTGACATGAGAGCAAGCAACAGGATGCCTTTTTCATGGAATTGAAATGGGTAGCAGGCTAGACAGGATGTGCAGGTGAAGACAAAGATGGTAACATGAATAAACTCAGGCATTAGTTGACTTATGCATTTGTTTGAAGGTTTGGGTGATCATAATATTCTCGAGATCTCTATAGGTTAACTGATAGGGTTGCACAAGAATGAAGATGTTAGAATCTGTTATTCGTAGTTTTTATTATTACCTCTAGCTGTAGCATAAGCCTTCTTTCAAAACCTTATCAGATCACTTAATAGTTACTGCTGTACCATAACCTAAAAATTCTCAGTGAGAAAGATACCATGTCACAGGGCTAGCACTGAGATCTTTTTATTTATGTCCTAATATAGGTGCTGGAATGGTGTAGAGAGTAGTAGCAAAGTTTGGCTTTTGATTGAGAGAAGTATGCTAGGTTGGAAATAAAAGTCAGATTTGAGTTTGTAGTGAGCTGTGGATTTTCGCAGAGTTACAGACGCCATAGTACTCATTATTAGCACATTATAAAAATCTGTTTATTGTGTTGCATTAGTTTGGAGATATTCAAGTTCTGTTAATGGACTAACAGTGGACTTTTCCATCTGCAGATTATACTGAATGACCAGCAGAGGGAGTGATGCCGTAGACCATTTCTCTGCGATGCCGAGACCAAAAAAAAAAAGAAAGCGTCCTCAGCCTTCGGCTTCCATTATCAATTTACATGGTACGTGAAACTCTCATTTAATTGCTTTGCTTGTCATTAGAAGGAGTTCATAGCATCTGACGGCTCTTGGCACCTTTGAGGCTGCAATGAGTTGTCTTCTGTTAGAGCGATTGACTTGCTTTCAAATGGGGGAAGCTTATTTATCCTGCCTCCCTGCACTCTGTATGTGGCGCTCTGATACTCAACATGGAGTGCTCTTTCAGATACTCTGTGTTCTGGTCACTCCAGCCCACTTTCAAAAGGGGAGCCCAGTACTTTCAATGGTGCAGAGTACTTTCCCATTACACTTCCTACTTCCGTTGCAGTCATAATAACCGATAGTTAACCAGAGCAGACTTGCTGAAGTCTCATTGTCCTGTGTTATGGTCACCCAGGGCGATTTGTCATGAGGTGCTCTGACATCATAAAGCTACAGCATGGTGTCATCTGACATGAGAGCAAGCAATAGGATGCCTTTTTCATGGAATTGAAATGGGTAGCAGGCTAGACAGGATGTGCAGGTGAAGACAAAGATGGTAACATGAATAAACTCAGGCATTAGTTGACTTATGCATTTGTTTGAAGGTTTGGGTGATCATAATATTCTCGAGATCTCTATAGGTTAACTGATAGGGTTGCACAAGAATGAAGATGTTAGAATCTGTTATTCGTAGTTTTTATTATTACCTCTAGCTGTAGCATAAGCCTTCTTTCAAAACCTTATCAGATCACTTAATAGTTACTGCTGTACCATAACCTAACAATTCTCAGTGAGAAAGATACCATGTCACAGGGCTAGCACTGAGATCTTTTTATTTATGTCCTAATATAGGTGCTGGAATGGTGTAGAGAGTAGTAGCAAAGTTTGGCTTTTGATTGAGAGAAGTATGCTAGGTTGGAAATAAAAGTCAGATTTGAGTTTGTAGTGAGCTGTGGATTTTCGCAGAGTTACAGACGCCATAGTACTCATTATTAGCACATTATAAAAATCTGTTTATTGTGTTGCATTAGTTTGGAGATATTCAAGTTCTGTTAATGGACTAACAGTGGACTTTTCCATCTGCAGATTATACTGAATGACCAGCAGAGGGAGTGATGCCGTAGACCATTTCTCTGCGATGCTGAGACAAAAAAAAAAAAAGAAAGCGTCCTCAGCCTTCGGCTTCCATTATCAATTTACATGGTAGGTGAAACTCTCATTTAATCGCTTTGCTTGTCATTAGAAGGAGTTCATAGCATCTGACGGCTCTTGGCACCTTTGAGGCTGCAATGAGTTGTCTTCTGTTAGAGCGATTGACTTACTTTCAAATGGGGGAAGCTTATTTATCCTGCCTCCCTGCACTCTGTATGTGGCGCTCTGATACTCAACATGGAGTGCTCTTTCAGATACTCTGTGTTCTGGTCACTCCAGCCCACTTTCAAAAGGGGAGCCCAGTACTTTCAATGGTGCAGAGTACTTTCCCATTACACTTCCTACTTCCGTTGCAGTCATAATAACCGATAGTTAACCAGAGCAGACTTGCTGAAGTCTCATTGTCCTGTGTTATGGTCACCCAGGGCGATTTGTCATGAGGTGCTCTGACATCATAAAGCTACAGCATGGTGTCATCTGACATGAGAGCAAGCAATAGGATGCCTTTTTCATGGAATTGAAATGGGTAGCAGGCTAGACAGGATGTGCATGTGAAGACAAAGATGGTAACATGAATAAACTCAGGCATTAGTTGACTTATGCATTTGTTTGAAGGTTTGGGTGATCATAATATTCTCGAGATCTCTATAGGTTAACTGATAGGGTTGCACAAGAATGAAGATGTTAGAATCTGTTATTCGTAGTTTTTATTATTACCTCTAGCTGTAGCATAAGCCTTCTTTCAAAACCTTATCAGATCACTTAATAGTTACTGCTGTACCATAACCTAAAAATTCTCAGTGAGAAAGATACCATGTCACAGGGCTAGCACTGAGATCTTTTTATTTATGTCCTAATATAGGTGCTGGAATGGTGTAGAGAGTAGTAGCAAAGTTTGGCTTTTGATCGAGAGAAGTATGCTAGGTTGGAAATAAAAGTCAGATTTGACTTTGTAGTGAGCTGTGGATTTTCGCAGAGTTACAGACGCCATAGTACTCATTATTAGCACATTATAAAAATCTGTTTATTGTGTTGCATTAGTTTGGAGATATTCAAGTTCTGTTAATGGACTAACAGTGGACTTTTCCATCTGCAGATTATACTGAATGACCAGCAGAGGGAGTGATGCCGTAGACCATTTCTCTGCGATGCTGAGACCAAAAAAAAAAAGAAAGCGTCCTCAGCCTTCGGCTTCCATTATCAATTTACATGGTAGGTGAAACTCTCATTTAATCGCTTTTGCTTGTCATTAGAAGGAGTTCATAGCATCTGACGGCTCTTGGCACCTTTGAGGCTGCAATGAGTTGTCTTCTGTTAGAGCGATTGACTTACTTTCAAATGGGGGAAGCTTATTTATCCTGCCTCCCTGCACTCTGTATGTGGCGCTCTGATACTCAACATGGAGTGCTCTTTCAGATACTCTGTGTTCTGGTCACTCCAGCCCACTTTCAAAAGGGGAGCCCAGTACTTTCAATGGTGCAGAGTACTTTCCCATTACACTTCCTACTTCCGTTGCAGTCATAATAACCGATAGTTAACCAGAGCAGACTTGCTGAAGTCTCATTGTCCTGTGTTATGGTCACCCAGGGCGATTTGTCATGAGGTGCTCTGACATCATAAAGCTACAGCATGGTGTCATCTGACATGAGAGCAAGCAATAGGATGCCTTTTTCATGGAATTGAAATGGGTAGCAGGCTAGACAGGATGTGCATGTGAAGACAAAGATGGTAACATGAATAAACTCAGGCATTAGTTGACTTATGCATTTGTTTGAAGGTTTGGGTGATCATAATATTCTCGAGATCTCTATAGGTTAACTGATAGGGTTGCACAAGAATGAAGATGTTAGAATCTGTTATTCGTAGTTTTTATTATTACCTCTAGCTGTAGCATAAGCCTTCTTTCAAAACCTTATCAGATCACTTAATAGTTACTGCTGTACCATAACCTAAAAATTCTCAGTGAGAAAGATACCATGTCACAGGGCTAGCACTGAGATCTTTTTATTTATGTCCTAATATAGGTGCTGGAATGGTGTAGAGAGTAGTAGCAAAGTTTGGCTTTTGATCGAGAGAAGTATGCTAGGTTGGAAATAAAAGTCAGATTTGACTTTGTAGTGAGCTGTGGATTTTCGCAGAGTTACAGACGCCATAGTACTCATTATTAGCACATTATAAAAATCTGTTTATTGTGTTGCATTAGTTTGGAGATATTCAAGTTCTGTTAATGGACTAACAGTGGACTTTTCCATCTGCAGATTATACTGAATGACCAGCAGAGGGAGTGATGCCGTAGACCATTTCTCTGCGATGCCGAGACCAAAAAAAAAAAGAAAGCGTCCTCAGCCTTCGGCTTCCATTATCAATTTACATGGTACGTGAAACTCTCATTTAATTGCTTTGCTTGTCATTAGAAGGAGTTCATAGCATCTGACGGCTCTTGGCACCTTTGAGGCTGCAATGAGTTGTCTTCTGTTAGAGCGATTGACTTACTTTCAAATGGGGGAAGCTTATTTATCCTGCCTCCCTGCACTCTGTATGTGGCGCTCTGATACTCAACATGGCGTGCTCTTTCAGATACTCTGTGTTCTGGTCACTCCAGCCCACTTTCAAAAGGGGAGCCCAGTACTTTCAATGGTGCAGAGTACTTTCCCATTACACTTCCTACTTCCGTTGCAGTCATAATAACCGATAGTTAACCAGAGCAGACTTGCTGAAGTCTCATTGTCCTGTGTTATGGTCACCCAGGGCGATTTGTCATGAGGTGCTCTGACATCATAAAGCTACAGCATGGTGTCATCTGACATGAGAGCAAGCAATAGGATGCCTTTTTCATGGAATTGAAATGGGTAGCAGGCTAGACAGGATGTGCAGGTGAAGACAAAGATGGTAACATGAATAAACTCAGGCATTAGTTGACAAATGCATTTGTTTGAAGGTTTGGGTGATCATAATATTCTCGAGATCTCTATAGGTTAACTGATAGGGTTGCACAAGAATGAAGATGTTAGAATCTGTTATTCGTAGTTTTTATTATTACCTCTAGCTGTAGCATAAGCCTTCTTTCAAAACCTTATCAGATCACTTAATAGTTACTGCTGTACCATAACCTAAAAATTCTCAGTGAGAAAGATACCATGTCACAGGGCTAGCACTGAGATCTTTTTATTTATGTCCTAATATAGGTGCTGGAATGGTGTAGAGAGTAGTAGCAAAGTTTGGCTTTTGATCGAGAGAAGTATGCTAGGTTGGAAATAAAAGTCAGATTTGAGTTTGTAGTGAGCTGTGGATTTTCGCAGAGTTACAGACGCCATAGTACTCATTATTAGCACATTATAAAAATCTGTTTATTGTGTTGCATTAGTTTGGAGATATTCAAGTTCTGTTAATGGACTAACAGTGGACTTTTCCATCTGCAGATTATACTGAATGACCAGCAGAGGGAGTGATGCCGTAGACCATTTCTCTGCGATGCCGAGACCAAAAAAAAAAAGAAAGCGTCCTCAGCCTTCGGCTTCCATTATCAATTTACATGGTACGTGAAACTCTCATTTAATTGCTTTGCTTGTCATTAGAAGGAGTTCATAGCATCTGACGGCTCTTGGCACCTTTGAGGCTGCAATGAGTTGTCTTCTGTTAGAGCGATTGACTTACTTTCAAATGGGGGAAGCTTATTTATCCTGCCTCCCTGCACTCTGTATGTGGCGCTCTGATACTCAACATGGAGTGCTCTTTCAGATACTCTGTGTTCTGGTCACTCCAGCCCACTTTCAAAAGGGGAGCCCAGTACTTTCAATGGTGCAGAGTACTTTCCCATTACACTTCCTACTTCCGTTGCAGTCATAATAACCGATAGTTAACCAGAGCAGACTTGCTGAAGTCTCATTGTCCTGTGTTATGGTCACCCAGGGCGATTTGTCATGAGGTGCTCTGACATCATAAAGCTACAGCATGGTGTCATCTGACATGAGAGCAAGCAATAGGATGCCTTTTTCATGGAATTGAAATGGGTAGCAGGCTAGACAGGATGTGCAGGTGAAGACAAAGATGGTAACATGAATAAACTCAGGCATTAGTTGACTTATGCATTTGTTTGAAGGTTTGGGTGATCATAATATTCTCGAGATCTCTATAGGTTAACTGATAGGGTTGCACAAGAATGAAGATGTTAGAATCTGTTATTCGTAGTTTTTATTATTACCTCTAGCTGTAGCATAAGCCTTCTTTCAAAACCTTATCAGATCACTTAATAGTTACTGCTGTACCATAACCTAAAAATTCTCAGTGAGAAAGATACCATGTCACAGGGCTAGCACTGAGATCTTTTTATTTATGTCCTAATATAGGTGCTGGAATGGTGTAGAGAGTAGTAGCAAAGTTTGGCTTTTGATTGAGAGAAGTATGCTAGGTTGGAAATAAAAGTCAGATTTGAGTTTGTAGTGAGCTGTGGATTTTCGCAGAGTTACAGACGCCATAGTACTCATTATTAGCACATTATAAAAATCTGTTTATTGTGTTGCATTAGTTTGGAGATATTCAAGTTCTGTTAATGGACTAACAGTGGACTTTTCCATCTGCAGATTATACTGAATGACCAGCAGAGGGAGTGATGCCGTAGACCATTTCTCTGCGATGCTGAGACAAAAAAAAAAAAAGAAAGCGTCCTCAGCCTTCGGCTTCCATTATCAATTTACATGGTAGGTGAAACTCTCATTTAATCGCTTTGCTTGTCATTAGAAGGAGTTCATAGCATCTGACGGCTCTTGGCACCTTTGAGGCTGCAATGAGTTGTCTTCTGTTAGAGCGATTGACTTACTTTCAAATGGGGGAAGCTTATTTATCCTGCCTCCCTGCACTCTGTATGTGGCGCTCTGATACTCAACATGGAGTGCTCTTTCAGATACTCTGTGTTCTGGTCACTCCAGCCCACTTTCAAAAGGGGAGCCCAGTACTTTCAATGGTGCAGAGTACTTTCCCATTACACTTCCTACTTCCGTTGCAGTCATAATAACCGATAGTTAACCAGAGCAGACTTGCTGAAGTCTCATTGTCCTGTGTTATGGTCACCCAGGGCGATTTGTCATGAGGTGCTCTGACATCATAAAGCTACAGCATGGTGTCATCTGACATGAGAGCAAGCAATAGGATGCCTTTTTCATGGAATTGAAATGGGTAGCAGGCTAGACAGGATGTGCAGGTGAAGACAAAGATGGTAACATGAATAAACTCAGGCATTAGTTGACTTATGCATTTGTTTGAAGGTTTGGGTGATCATAATATTCTCGAGATCTCTATAGGTTAACTGATAGGGTTGCACAAGAATGAAGATGTTAGAATCTGTTATTCGTAGTTTTTATTATTACCTCTAGCTGTAGCATAAGCCTTCTTTCAAAACCTTATCAGATCACTTAATAGTTACTGCTGTACCATAACCTAAAAATTCTCAGTGAGAAAGATACCATGTCACAGGGCTAGCACTGAGATCTTTTTATTTATGTCCTAATATAGGTGCTGGAATGGTGTAGAGAGTAGTAGCAAAGTTTGGCTTTTGATTGAGAGAAGTATGCTAGGTTGGAAATAAAAGTCAGATTTGACTTTGTAGTGAGCTGTGGATTTTCGCAGAGTTACAGACGCCATAGTACTCATTATTAGCACATTATAAAAATCTGTTTATTGTGTTGCATTAGTTTGGAGATATTCAAGTTCTGTTAATGGACTAACAGTGGACTTTTCCATCTGCAGATTATACTGAATGACCAGCAGAGGGAGTGATGCCGTAGACCATTTCTCTGCGATGCCGAGACCAAAAAAAAAAAGAAAGCGTCCTCAGCCTTCGGCTTCCATTATCAATTTACATGGTACGTGAAACTCTCATTTAATTGCTTTGCTTGTCATTAGAAGGAGTTCATAGCATCTGACGGCTCTTGGCACCTTTGAGGCTGCAATGAGTTGTCTTCTGTTAGAGCGATTGACTTACTTTCAAATGGGGGAAGCTTATTTATCCTGCCTCCCTGCACTCTGTATGTGGCGCTCTGATACTCAACATGGAGTGCTCTTTCAGATACTCTGTGTTCTGGTCACTCCAGCCCACTTTCAAAAGGGGAGCCCAGTACTTTCAATGGTGCAGAGTACTTTCCCATTACACTTCCTACTTCCGTTGCAGTCATAATAACCGATAGTTAACCAGAGCAGACTTGCTGAAGTCTCATTGTCCTGTGTTATGGTCACCCAGGGCGATTTGTCATGAGGTGCTCTGACATCATAAAGCTACAGCATGGTGTCATCTGACATGAGTGCAAGCAATAGGATGCCTTTTTCATGGAATTGAAATGGGTAGCAGGCTAGACAGGATGTGCATGTGAAGACAAAGATGGTAACATGAATAAACTCAGGCATTAGTTGACTTATGCATTTGTTTGAAGGTTTGGGTGATCATAATATTCTCGAGATCTCTATAGGTTAACTGATAGGGTTGCACAAGAATGAAGATGTTAGAATCTGTTATTCGTAGTTTTTATTATTACCTCTAGCTGTAGCATAAGCCTTCTTTCAAAACCTTATCAGATCACTTAATAGTTACTGCTGTACCATAACCTAAAAATTCTCAGTGAGAAAGATACCATGTCACAGGGCTAGCACTGAGATCTTTTTATTTATGTCCTAATATAGGTGCTGGAATGGTGTAGAGAGTAGTAGCAAAGTTTGGCTTTTGATCGAGAGAAGTATGCTAGGTTGGAAATAAAAGTCAGATTTGAGTTTGTAGTGAGCTGTGGATTTTCGCAGAGTTACAGACGCCATAGTACTCATTATTAGCACATTATAAAAATCTGTTTATTGTGTTGCATTAGTTTGGAGATATTCAAGTTCTGTTAATGGACTAACAGTGGACTTTTCCATCTGCAGATTATACTGAATGACCAGCAGAGGGAGTGATGCCGTAGACCATTTCTCTGCGATGCTGAGACCAAAAAAAAAAAGAAAGCGTCCTCAGCCTTCGGCTTCCATTATCAATTTACATGGTAGGTGAAACTCTCATTTAATCGCTTTTGCTTGTCATTAGAAGGAGTTCATAGCATCTGACGGCTCTTGGCACCTTTGAGGCTGCAATGAGTTGTCTTCTGTTAGAGCGATTGACTTACTTTCAAATGGGGGAAGCTTATTTATCCTGCCTCCCTGCACTCTGTATGTGGCGCTCTGATACTCAACATGGAGTGCTCTTTCAGATACTCTGTGTTCTGGTCACTCCAGCCCACTTTCAAAAGGGGAGCCCAGTACTTTCAATGGTGCAGAGTACTTTCCCATTACACTTCCTACTTCCGTTGCAGTCATAATAACCGATAGTTAACCAGAGCAGACTTGCTGAAGTCTCATTGTCCTGTGTTATGGTCACCCAGGGCGATTTGTCATGAGGTGCTCTGACATCATAAAGCTACAGCATGGTGTCATCTGACATGAGAGCAAGCAATAGGATGCCTTTTTCATGGAATTGAAATGGGTAGCAGGCTAGACAGGATGTGCATGTGAAGACAAAGATGGTAACATGAATAAACTCAGGCATTAGTTGACTTATGCATTTGTTTGAAGGTTTGGGTGATCATAATATTCTCGAGATCTCTATAGGTTAACTGATAGGGTTGCACAAGAATGAAGATGTTAGAATCTGTTATTCGTAGTTTTTATTATTACCTCTAGCTGTAGCATAAGCCTTCTTTCAAAACCTTATCAGATCACTTAATAGTTACTGCTGTACCATAACCTAAAAATTCTCAGTGAGAAAGATACCATGTCACAGGGCTAGCACTGAGATCTTTTTATTTATGTCCTAATATAGGTGCTGGAATGGTGTAGAGAGTAGTAGCAAAGTTTGGCTTTTGATCGAGAGAAGTATGCTAGGTTGGAAATAAAAGTCAGATTTGAGTTTGTAGTGAGCTGTGGATTTTCGCAGAGTTACAGACGCCATAGTACTCATTATTAGCACATTATAAAAATCTGTTTATTGTGTTGCATTAGTTTGGAGATATTCAAGTTCTGTTAATGGACTAACAGTGGACTTTTCCATCTGCAGATTATACTGAATGACCAGCAGAGGGAGTGATGCCGTAGACCATTTCTCTGCGATGCCGAGACCAAAAAAAAAAAGAAAGCGTCCTCAGCCTTCGGCTTCCATTATCAATTTACATGGTACGTGAAACTCTCATTTAATTGCTTTGCTTGTCATTAGAAGGAGTTCATAGCATCTGACGGCTCTTGGCACCTTTGAGGCTGCAATGAGTTGTCTTCTGTTAGAGCGATTGACTTACTTTCAAATGGGGGAAGCTTATTTATCCTGCCTCCCTGCACTCTGTATGTGGCGCTCTGATACTCAACATGGAGTGCTCTTTCAGATACTCTGTGTTCTGGTCACTCCAGCCCACTTTCAAAAGGGGAGCCCAGTACTTTCAATGGTGCAGAGTACTTTCCCATTACACTTCCTACTTCCGTTGCAGTCATAATAACCGATAGTTAACCAGAGCAGACTTGCTGAAGTCTCATTGTCCTGTGTTATGGTCACCCAGGGCGATTTGTCATGAGGTGCTCTGACATCATAAAGCTACAGCATGGTGTCATCTGACATGAGAGCAAGCAATAGGATGCCTTTTTCATGGAATTGAAATGGGTAGCAGGCTAGACAGGATGTGCAGGTGAAGACAAAGATGGTAACATGAATAAACTCAGGCATTAGTTGACTTATGCATTTGTTTGAAGGTTTGGGTGATCATAATATTCTCGAGATCTCTATAGGTTAACTGATAGGGTTGCACAAGAATGAAGATGTTAGAATCTGTTATTCGTAGTTTTTATTATTACCTCTAGCTGTAGCATAAGCCTTCTTTCAAAACCTTATCAGATCACTTAATAGTTACTGCTGTACCATAACCTAAAAATTCTCAGTGAGAAAGATACCATGTCACAGGGCTAGCACTGAGATCTTTTTATTTATGTCCTAATATAGGTGCTGGAATGGTGTAGAGAGTAGTAGCAAAGTTTGGCTTTTGATTGAGAGAAGTATGCTAGGTTGGAAATAAAAGTCAGATTTGAGTTTGTAGTGAGCTGTGGATTTTCGCAGAGTTACAGACGCCATAGTACTCATTATTAGCACATTATAAAAATCTGTTTATTGTGTTGCATTAGTTTGGAGATATTCAAGTTCTGTTAATGGACTAACAGTGGACTTTTCCATCTGCAGATTATACTGAATGACCAGCAGAGGGAGTGATGCCGTAGACCATTTCTCTGCGATGCTGAGACAAAAAAAAAAAAAGAAAGCGTCCTCAGCCTTCGGCTTCCATTATCAATTTACATGGTAGGTGAAACTCTCATTTAATCGCTTTGCTTGTCATTAGAAGGAGTTCATAGCATCTGACGGCTCTTGGCACCTTTGAGGCTGCAATGAGTTGTCTTCTGTTAGAGCGATTGACTTACTTTCAAATGGGGGAAGCTTATTTATCCTGCCTCCCTGCACTCTGTATGTGGCGCTCTGATACTCAACATGGAGTGCTCTTTCAGATACTCTGTGTTCTGGTCACTCCAGCCCACTTTCAAAAGGGGAGCCCAGTACTTTCAATGGTGCAGAGTACTTTCCCATTACACTTCCTACTTCCGTTGCAGTCATAATAACCGATAGTTAACCAGAGCAGACTTGCTGAAGTCTCATTGTCCTGTGTTATGGTCACCCAGGGCGATTTGTCATGAGGTGCTCTGACATCATAAAGCTACAGCATGGTGTCATCTGACATGAGAGCAAGCAATAGGATGCCTTTTTCATGGAATTGAAATGGGTAGCAGGCTAGACAGGATGTGCAGGTGAAGACAAAGATGGTAACATGAATAAACTCAGGCATTAGTTGACTTATGCATTTGTTTGAAGGTTTGGGTGATCATAATATTCTCGAGATCTCTATAGGTTAACTGATAGGGTTGCACAAGAATGAAGATGTTAGAATCTGTTATTCGTAGTTTTTATTATTACCTCTAGCTGTAGCATAAGCCTTCTTTCAAAACCTTATCAGATCACTTAATAGTTACTGCTGTACCATAACCTAAAAATTCTCAGTGAGAAAGATACCATGTCACAGGGCTAGCACTGAGATCTTTTTATTTATGTCCT
The DNA here is from genome assembly GCF_964204655.1 of Triturus cristatus. NCBI lineage: Eukaryota > Metazoa > Chordata > Amphibia > Caudata > Salamandridae > Triturus > Triturus cristatus. The sequence continues at coordinate 23,447 of NW_028187837.1, read as the reverse complement.
AATATAGGTGCTGGAATGGTGTAGAGAGTAGTAGCAAAGTTTGGCTTTTGATTGAGAGAAGTATGCTAGGTTGGAAATAAAAGTCAGATTTGACTTTGTAGTGAGCTGTGGATTTTCGCAGAGTTACAGACGCCATAGTACTCATTATTAGCACATTATAAAAATCTGTTTATTGTGTTGCATTAGTTTGGAGATATTCAAGTTCTGTTAATGGACTAACAGTGGACTTTTCCATCTGCAGATTATACTGAATGACCAGCAGAGGGAGTGATGCCGTAGACCATTTCTCTGCGATGCCGAGACCAAAAAAAAAAAGAAAGCGTCCTCAGCCTTCGGCTTCCATTATCAATTTACATGGTACGTGAAACTCTCATTTAATTGCTTTGCTTGTCATTAGAAGGAGTTCATAGCATCTGACGGCTCTTGGCACCTTTGAGGCTGCAATGAGTTGTCTTCTGTTAGAGCGATTGACTTACTTTCAAATGGGGGAAGCTTATTTATCCTGCCTCCCTGCACTCTGTATGTGGCGCTCTGATACTCAACATGGAGTGCTCTTTCAGATACTCTGTGTTCTGGTCACTCCAGCCCACTTTCAAAAGGGGAGCCCAGTACTTTCAATGGTGCAGAGTACTTTCCCATTACACTTCCTACTTCCGTTGCAGTCATAATAACCGATAGTTAACCAGAGCAGACTTGCTGAAGTCTCATTGTCCTGTGTTATGGTCACCCAGGGCGATTTGTCATGAGGTGCTCTGACATCATAAAGCTACAGCATGGTGTCATCTGACATGAGTGCAAGCAATAGGATGCCTTTTTCATGGAATTGAAATGGGTAGCAGGCTAGACAGGATGTGCATGTGAAGACAAAGATGGTAACATGAATAAACTCAGGCATTAGTTGACTTATGCATTTGTTTGAAGGTTTGGGTGATCATAATATTCTCGAGATCTCTATAGGTTAACTGATAGGGTTGCACAAGAATGAAGATGTTAGAATCTGTTATTCGTAGTTTTTATTATTACCTCTAGCTGTAGCATAAGCCTTCTTTCAAAACCTTATCAGATCACTTAATAGTTACTGCTGTACCATAACCTAAAAATTCTCAGTGAGAAAGATACCATGTCACAGGGCTAGCACTGAGATCTTTTTATTTATGTCCTAATATAGGTGCTGGAATGGTGTAGAGAGTAGTAGCAAAGTTTGGCTTTTGATCGAGAGAAGTATGCTAGGTTGGAAATAAAAGTCAGATTTGAGTTTGTAGTGAGCTGTGGATTTTCGCAGAGTTACAGACGCCATAGTACTCATTATTAGCACATTATAAAAATCTGTTTATTGTGTTGCATTAGTTTGGAGATATTCAAGTTCTGTTAATGGACTAACAGTGGACTTTTCCATCTGCAGATTATACTGAATGACCAGCAGAGGGAGTGATGCCGTAGACCATTTCTCTGCGATGCTGAGACCAAAAAAAAAAAGAAAGCGTCCTCAGCCTTCGGCTTCCATTATCAATTTACATGGTAGGTGAAACTCTCATTTAATCGCTTTTGCTTGTCATTAGAAGGAGTTCATAGCATCTGACGGCTCTTGGCACCTTTGAGGCTGCAATGAGTTGTCTTCTGTTAGAGCGATTGACTTACTTTCAAATGGGGGAAGCTTATTTATCCTGCCTCCCTGCACTCTGTATGTGGCGCTCTGATACTCAACATGGAGTGCTCTTTCAGATACTCTGTGTTCTGGTCACTCCAGCCCACTTTCAAAAGGGGAGCCCAGTACTTTCAATGGTGCAGAGTACTTTCCCATTACACTTCCTACTTCCGTTGCAGTCATAATAACCGATAGTTAACCAGAGCAGACTTGCTGAAGTCTCATTGTCCTGTGTTATGGTCACCCAGGGCGATTTGTCATGAGGTGCTCTGACATCATAAAGCTACAGCATGGTGTCATCTGACATGAGAGCAAGCAATAGGATGCCTTTTTCATGGAATTGAAATGGGTAGCAGGCTAGACAGGATGTGCATGTGAAGACAAAGATGGTAACATGAATAAACTCAGGCATTAGTTGACTTATGCATTTGTTTGAAGGTTTGGGTGATCATAATATTCTCGAGATCTCTATAGGTTAACTGATAGGGTTGCACAAGAATGAAGATGTTAGAATCTGTTATTCGTAGTTTTTATTATTACCTCTAGCTGTAGCATAAGCCTTCTTTCAAAACCTTATCAGATCACTTAATAGTTACTGCTGTACCATAACCTAAAAATTCTCAGTGAGAAAGATACCATGTCACAGGGCTAGCACTGAGATCTTTTTATTTATGTCCTAATATAGGTGCTGGAATGGTGTAGAGAGTAGTAGCAAAGTTTGGCTTTTGATCGAGAGAAGTATGCTAGGTTGGAAATAAAAGTCAGATTTGACTTTGTAGTGAGCTGTGGATTTTCGCAGAGTTACAGACGCCATAGTACTCATTATTAGCACATTATAAAAATCTGTTTATTGTGTTGCATTAGTTTGGAGATATTCAAGTTCTGTTAATGGACTAACAGTGGACTTTTCCATCTGCAGATTATACTGAATGACCAGCAGAGGGAGTGATGCCGTAGACCATTTCTCTGCGATGCCGAGACCAAAAAAAAAAAGAAAGCGTCCTCAGCCTTCGGCTTCCATTATCAATTTACATGGTACGTGAAACTCTCATTTAATTGCTTTGCTTGTCATTAGAAGGAGTTCATAGCATCTGACGGCTCTTGGCACCTTTGAGGCTGCAATGAGTTGTCTTCTGTTAGAGCGATTGACTTACTTTCAAATGGGGGAAGCTTATTTATCCTGCCTCCCTGCACTCTGTATGTGGCGCTCTGATACTCAACATGGCGTGCTCTTTCAGATACTCTGTGTTCTGGTCACTCCAGCCCACTTTCAAAAGGGGAGCCCAGTACTTTCAATGGTGCAGAGTACTTTCCCATTACACTTCCTACTTCCGTTGCAGTCATAATAACCGATAGTTAACCAGAGCAGACTTGCTGAAGTCTCATTGTCCTGTGTTATGGTCACCCAGGGCGATTTGTCATGAGGTGCTCTGACATCATAAAGCTACAGCATGGTGTCATCTGACATGAGAGCAAGCAATAGGATGCCTTTTTCATGGAATTGAAATGGGTAGCAGGCTAGACAGGATGTGCAGGTGAAGACAAAGATGGTAACATGAATAAACTCAGGCATTAGTTGACTTATGCATTTGTTTGAAGGTTTGGGTGATCATAATATTCTCGAGATCTCTATAGGTTAACTGATAGGGTTGCACAAGAATGAAGATGTTAGAATCTGTTATTCGTAGTTTTTATTATTACCTCTAGCTGTAGCATAAGCCTTCTTTCAAAACCTTATCAGATCACTTAATAGTTACTGCTGTACCATAACCTAAAAATTCTCAGTGAGAAAGATACCATGTCACAGGGCTAGCACTGAGATCTTTTTATTTATGTCCTAATATAGGTGCTGGAATGGTGTAGAGAGTAGTAGCAAAGTTTGGCTTTTGATTGAGAGAAGTATGCTAGGTTGGAAATAAAAGTCAGATTTGAGTTTGTAGTGAGCTGTGGATTTTCGCAGAGTTACAGACGCCATAGTACTCATTATTAGCACATTATAAAAATCTGTTTATTGTGTTGCATTAGTTTGGAGATATTAAAGTTTTGTTAATGGACTAACAGTGGACTTTTCCATCTGCAGATTATACTGAATGACCAGCAGAGGGAGTGATGCCGTAGACCATTTCTCTGCGATGCTGAGACCAAAAAAAAAAAGAAAGCGTCCTCAGCCTTCGGCTTCCATTATCAATTTACATGGTAGGTGAAACTCTCATTTAATCCCTTTGCTTGTCATTAGAAGGAGTTCATAGCATCTGACGGCTCTTGGCACCTTTGAGGCTGCAATGAGTTGTCTTCTGTTAGAGCGATTGACTTACTTTCAAATGGGGGAAGCTTATTTATCCTGCCTCCCTGCACTCTGTATGTGGCGCTCTGATACTCAACATGGAGTGCTCTTTCAGATACTCTGTGTTCTGGTCACTCCAGCCCACTTTCAAAAGGGGAGCCCAGTACTTTCAATGGTGCAGAGTACTTTCCCATTACACTTCCTACTTCCGTTGCAGTCATAATAACCGATAGTTAACCAGAGCAGACTTGCTGAAGTCTCATTGTCCTGTGTTATGGTCACCCAGGGCGATTTGTCATGAGGTGCTCTGACATCATAAAGCTACAGCATGGTGTCATCTGACATGAGAGCAAGCAACAGGATGCCTTTTTCATGGAATTGAAATGGGTAGCAGGCTAGACAGGATGTGCAGGTGAAGACAAAGATGGTAACATGAATAAACTCAGGCATTAGTTGACTTATGCATTTGTTTGAAGGTTTGGGTGATCATAATATTCTCGAGATCTCTATAGGTTAACTGATAGGGTTGCACAAGAATGAAGATGTTAGAATCTGTTATTCGTAGTTTTTATTATTACCTCTAGCTGTAGCATAAGCCTTCTTTCAAAACCTTATCAGATCACTTAATAGTTACTGCTGTACCATAACCTAAAAATTCTCAGTGAGAAAGATACCATGTCACAGGGCTAGCACTGAGATCTTTTTATTTATGTCCTAATATAGGTGCTGGAATGGTGTAGAGAGTAGTAGCAAAGTTTGGCTTTTGATTGAGAGAAGTATGCTAGGTTGGAAATAAAAGTCAGATTTGAGTTTGTAGTGAGCTGTGGATTTTCGCAGAGTTACAGACGCCATAGTACTCATTATTAGCACATTATAAAAATCTGTTTATTGTGTTGCATTAGTTTGGAGATATTCAAGTTCTGTTAATGGACTAACAGTGGACTTTTCCATCTGCAGATTATACTGAATGACCAGCAGAGGGAGTGATGCCGTAGACCATTTCTCTGCGATGCCGAGACCAAAAAAAAAAAGAAAGCGTCCTCAGCCTTCGGCTTCCATTATCAATTTACATGGTACGTGAAACTCTCATTTAATTGCTTTGCTTGTCATTAGAAGGAGTTCATAGCATCTGACGGCTCTTGGCACCTTTGAGGCTGCAATGAGTTGTCTTCTGTTAGAGCGATTGACTTGCTTTCAAATGGGGGAAGCTTATTTATCCTGCCTCCCTGCACTCTGTATGTGGCGCTCTGATACTCAACATGGAGTGCTCTTTCAGATACTCTGTGTTCTGGTCACTCCAGCCCACTTTCAAAAGGGGAGCCCAGTACTTTCAATGGTGCAGAGTACTTTCCCATTACACTTCCTACTTCCGTTGCAGTCATAATAACCGATAGTTAACCAGAGCAGACTTGCTGAAGTCTCATTGTCCTGTGTTATGGTCACCCAGGGCGATTTGTCATGAGGTGCTCTGACATCATAAAGCTACAGCATGGTGTCATCTGACATGAGAGCAAGCAATAGGATGCCTTTTTCATGGAATTGAAATGGGTAGCAGGCTAGACAGGATGTGCAGGTGAAGACAAAGATGGTAACATGAATAAACTCAGGCATTAGTTGACTTATGCATTTGTTTGAAGGTTTGGGTGATCATAATATTCTCGAGATCTCTATAGGTTAACTGATAGGGTTGCACAAGAATGAAGATGTTAGAATCTGTTATTCGTAGTTTTTATTATTACCTCTAGCTGTAGCATAAGCCTTCTTTCAAAACCTTATCAGATCACTTAATAGTTACTGCTGTACCATAACCTAAAAATTCTCAGTGAGAAAGATACCATGTCACAGGGCTAGCACTGAGATCTTTTTATTTATGTCCTAATATAGGTGCTGGAATGGTGTAGAGAGTAGTAGCAAAGTTTGGCTTTTGATTGAGAGAAGTATGCTAGGTTGGAAATAAAAGTCAGATTTGAGTTTGTAGTGAGCTGTGGATTTTCGCAGAGTTACAGACGCCATAGTACTCATTATTAGCACATTATAAAAATCTGTTTATTGTGTTGCATTAGTTTGGAGATATTCAAGTTCTGTTAATGGACTAACAGTGGACTTTTCCATCTGCAGATTATACTGAATGACCAGCAGAGGGAGTGATGCCGTAGACCATTTCTCTGCGATGCTGAGACAAAAAAAAAAAAAGAAAGCGTCCTCAGCCTTCGGCTTCCATTATCAATTTACATGGTAGGTGAAACTCTCATTTAATCGCTTTGCTTGTCATTAGAAGGAGTTCATAGCATCTGACGGCTCTTGGCACCTTTGAGGCTGCAATGAGTTGTCTTCTGTTAGAGCGATTGACTTACTTTCAAATGGGGGAAGCTTATTTATCCTGCCTCCCTGCACTCTGTATGTGGCGCTCTGATACTCAACATGGAGTGCTCTTTCAGATACTCTGTGTTCTGGTCACTCCAGCCCACTTTCAAAAGGGGAGCCCAGTACTTTCAATGGTGCAGAGTACTTTCCCATTACACTTCCTACTTCCGTTGCAGTCATAATAACCGATAGTTAACCAGAGCAGACTTGCTGAAGTCTCATTGTCCTGTGTTATGGTCACCCAGGGCGATTTGTCATGAGGTGCTCTGACATCATAAAGCTACAGCATGGTGTCATCTGACATGAGAGCAAGCAATAGGATGCCTTTTTCATGGAATTGAAATGGGTAGCAGGCTAGACAGGATGTGCATGTGAAGACAAAGATGGTAACATGAATAAACTCAGGCATTAGTTGACTTATGCATTTGTTTGAAGGTTTGGGTGATCATAATATTCTCGAGATCTCTATAGGTTAACTGATAGGGTTGCACAAGAATGAAGATGTTAGAATCTGTTATTCGTAGTTTTTATTATTACCTCTAGCTGTAGCATAAGCCTTCTTTCAAAACCTTATCAGATCACTTAATAGTTACTGCTGTACCATAACCTAAAAATTCTCAGTGAGAAAGATACCATGTCACAGGGCTAGCACTGAGATCTTTTTATTTATGTCCTAATATAGGTGCTGGAATGGTGTAGAGAGTAGTAGCAAAGTTTGGCTTTTGATCGAGAGAAGTATGCTAGGTTGGAAATAAAAGTCAGATTTGACTTTGTAGTGAGCTGTGGATTTTCGCAGAGTTACAGACGCCATAGTACTCATTATTAGCACATTATAAAAATCTGTTTATTGTGTTGCATTAGTTTGGAGATATTCAAGTTCTGTTAATGGACTAACAGTGGACTTTTCCATCTGCAGATTATACTGAATGACCAGCAGAGGGAGTGATGCCGTAGACCATTTCTCTGCGATGCTGAGACAAAAAAAAAAAAAGAAAGCGTCCTCAGCCTTCGGCTTCCATTATCAATTTACATGGTAGGTGAAACTCTCATTTAATCGCTTTTGCTTGTCATTAGAAGGAGTTCATAGCATCTGACGGCTCTTGGCACCTTTGAGGCTGCAATGAGTTGTCTTCTGTTAGAGCGATTGACTTACTTTCAAATGGGGGAAGCTTATTTATCCTGCCTCCCTGCACTCTGTATGTGGCGCTCTGATACTCAACATGGAGTGCTCTTTCAGATACTCTGTGTTCTGGTCACTCCAGCCCACTTTCAAAAGGGGAGCCCAGTACTTTCAATGGTGCAGAGTACTTTCCCATTACACTTCCTACTTCCGTTGCAGTCATAATAACCGATAGTTAACCAGAGCAGACTTGCTGAAGTCTCATTGTCCTGTGTTATGGTCACCCAGGGCGATTTGTCATGAGGTGCTCTGACATCATAAAGCTACAGCATGGTGTCATCTGACATGAGAGCAAGCAATAGGATGCCTTTTTCATGGAATTGAAATGGGTAGCAGGCTAGACAGGATGTGCATGTGAAGACAAAGATGGTAACATGAATAAACTCAGGCATTAGTTGACTTATGCATTTGTTTGAAGGTTTGGGTGATCATAATATTCTCGAGATCTCTATAGGTTAACTGATAGGGTTGCACAAGAATGAAGATGTTAGAATCTGTTATTCGTAGTTTTTATTATTACCTCTAGCTGTAGCATAAGCCTTCTTTCAAAACCTTATCAGATCACTTAATAGTTACTGCTGTACCATAACCTAAAAATTCTCAGTGAGAAAGATACCATGTCACAGGGCTAGCACTGAGATCTTTTTATTTATGTCCTAATATAGGTGCTGGAATGGTGTAGAGAGTAGTAGCAAAGTTTGGCTTTTGATCGAGAGAAGTATGCTAGGTTGGAAATAAAAGTCAGATTTGACTTTGTAGTGAGCTGTGGATTTTCGCAGAGTTACAGACGCCATAGTACTCATTATTAGCACATTATAAAAATCTGTTTATTGTGTTGCATTAGTTTGGAGATATTCAAGTTCTGTTAATGGACTAACAGTGGACTTTTCCATCTGCAGATTATACTGAATGACCAGCAGAGGGAGTGATGCCGTAGACCATTTCTCTGCGATGCCGAGACCAAAAAAAAAAAGAAAGCGTCCTCAGCCTTCGGCTTCCATTATCAATTTACATGGTACGTGAAACTCTCATTTAATTGCTTTGCTTGTCATTAGAAGGAGTTCATAGCATCTGACGGCTCTTGGCACCTTTGAGGCTGCAATGAGTTGTCTTCTGTTAGAGCGATTGACTTACTTTCAAATGGGGGAAGCTTATTTATCCTGCCTCCCTGCACTCTGTATGTGGCGCTCTGATACTCAACATGGCGTGCTCTTTCAGATACTCTGTGTTCTGGTCACTCCAGCCCACTTTCAAAAGGGGAGCCCAGTACTTTCAATGGTGCAGAGTACTTTCCCATTACACTTCCTACTTCCGTTGCAGTCATAATAACCGATAGTTAACCAGAGCAGACTTGCTGAAGTCTCATTGTCCTGTGTTATGGTCACCCAGGGCGATTTGTCATGAGGTGCTCTGACATCATAAAGCTACAGCATGGTGTCATCTGACATGAGAGCAAGCAATAGGATGCCTTTTTCATGGAATTGAAATGGGTAGCAGGCTAGACAGGATGTGCAGGTGAAGACAAAGATGGTAACATGAATAAACTCAGGCATTAGTTGACTTATGCATTTGTTTGAAGGTTTGGGTGATCATAATATTCTCGAGATCTCTATAGGTTAACTGATAGGGTTGCACAAGAATGAAGATGTTAGAATCTGTTATTCGTAGTTTTTATTATTACCTCTAGCTGTAGCATAAGCCTTCTTTCAAAACCTTATCAGATCACTTAATAGTTACTGCTGTACCATAACCTAAAAATTCTCAGTGAGAAAGATACCATGTCACAGGGCTAGCACTGAGATCTTTTTATTTATGTCCTAATATAGGTGCTGGAATGGTGTAGAGAGTAGTAGCAAAGTTTGGCTTTTGATTGAGAGAAGTATGCTAGGTTGGAAATAAAAGTCAGATTTGACTTTGTAGTGAGCTGTGGATTTTCGCAGAGTTACAGACGCCATAGTACTCATTATTAGCACATTATAAAAATCTGTTTATTGTGTTGCATTAGTTTGGAGATATTCAAGTTCTGTTAATGGACTAACAGTGGACTTTTCCATCTGCAGATTATACTGAATGACCAGCAGAGGGAGTGATGCCGTAGACCATTTCTCTGCGATGCCGAGACCAAAAAAAAAAAGAAAGCGTCCTCAGCCTTCGGCTTCCATTATCAATTTACATGGTACGTGAAACTCTCATTTAATTGCTTTGCTTGTCATTAGAAGGAGTTCATAGCATCTGACGGCTCTTGGCACCTTTGAGGCTGCAATGAGTTGTCTTCTGTTAGAGCGATTGACTTACTTTCAAATGGGGGAAGCTTATTTATCCTGCCTCCCTGCACTCTGTATGTGGCGCTCTGATACTCAACATGGCGTGCTCTTTCAGATACTCTGTGTTCTGGTCACTCCAGCCCACTTTCAAAAGGGGAGCCCAGTACTTTCAATGGTGCAGAGTACTTTCCCATTACACTTCCTACTTCCGTTGCAGTCATAATAACCGATAGTTAACCAGAGCAGACTTGCTGAAGTCTCATTGTCCTGTGTTATGGTCACCCAGGGCGATTTGTCATGAGGTGCTCTGACATCATAAAGCTACAGCATGGTGTCATCTGACATGAGAGCAAGCAATAGGATGCCTTTTTCATGGAATTGAAATGGGTAGCAGGCTAGACAGGATGTGCAGGTGAAGACAAAGATGGTAACATGAATAAACTCAGGCATTAGTTGACTTATGCATTTGTTTGAAGGTTTGGGTGATCATAATATTCTCGAGATCTCTATAGGTTAACTGATAGGGTTGCACAAGAATGAAGATGTTAGAATCTGTTATTCGTAGTTTTTATTATTACCTCTAGCTGTAGCATAAGCCTTCTTTCAAAACCTTATCAGATCACTTAATAGTTACTGCTGTACCATAACCTAAAAATTCTCAGTGAGAAAGATACCATGTCACAGGGCTAGCACTGAGATCTTTTTATTTATGTCCTAATATAGGTGCTGGAATGGTGTAGAGAGTAGTAGCAAAGTTTGGCTTTTGATTGAGAGAAGTATGCTAGGTTGGAAATAAAAGTCAGATTTGAGTTTGTAGTGAGCTGTGGATTTTCGCAGAGTTACAGACGCCATAGTACTCATTATTAGCACATTATAAAAATCTGTTTATTGTGTTGCATTAGTTTGGAGATATTAAAGTTTTGTTAATGGACTAACAGTGGACTTTTCCATCTGCAGATTATACTGAATGACCAGCAGAGGGAGTGATGCCGTAGACCATTTCTCTGCGATGCTGAGACCAAAAAAAAAAAGAAAGCGTCCTCAGCCTTCGGCTTCCATTATCAATTTACATGGTAGGTGAAACTCTCATTTAATCCCTTTGCTTGTCATTAGAAGGAGTTCATAGCATCTGACGGCTCTTGGCACCTTTGAGGCTGCAATGAGTTGTCTTCTGTTAGAGCGATTGACTTACTTTCAAATGGGGGAAGCTTATTTATCCTGCCTCCCTGCACTCTGTATGTGGCGCTCTGATACTCAACATGGAGTGCTCTTTCAGATACTCTGTGTTCTGGTCACTCCAGCCCACTTTCAAAAGGGGAGCCCAGTACTTTCAATGGTGCAGAGTACTTTCCCATTACACTTCCTACTTCCGTTGCAGTCATAATAACCGATAGTTAACCAGAGCAGACTTGCTGAAGTCTCATTGTCCTGTGTTATGGTCACCCAGGGCGATTTGTCATGAGGTGCTCTGACATCATAAAGCTACAGCATGGTGTCATCTGACATGAGAGCAAGCAACAGGATGCCTTTTTCATGGAATTGAAATGGGTAGCAGGCTAGACAGGATGTGCAGGTGAAGACAAAGATGGTAACATGAATAAACTCAGGCATTAGTTGACTTATGCATTTGTTTGAAGGTTTGGGTGATCATAATATTCTCGAGATCTCTATAGGTTAACTGATAGGGTTGCACAAGAATGAAGATGTTAGAATCTGTTATTCGTAGTTTTTATTATTACCTCTAGCTGTAGCATAAGCCTTCTTTCAAAACCTTATCAGATCACTTAATAGTTACTGCTGTACCATAACCTAAAAATTCTCAGTGAGAAAGATACCATGTCACAGGGCTAGCACTGAGATCTTTTTATTTATGTCCTAATATAGGTGCTGGAATGGTGTAGAGAGTAGTAGCAAAGTTTGGCTTTTGATTGAGAGAAGTATGCTAGGTTGGAAATAAAAGTCAGATTTGAGTTTGTAGTGAGCTGTGGATTTTCGCAGAGTTACAGACGCCATAGTACTCATTATTAGCACATTATAAAAATCTGTTTATTGTGTTGCATTAGTTTGGAGATATTCAAGTTCTGTTAATGGACTAACAGTGGACTTTTCCATCTGCAGATTATACTGAATGACCAGCAGAGGGAGTGATGCCGTAGACCATTTCTCTGCGATGCCGAGACCAAAAAAAAAAAGAAAGCGTCCTCAGCCTTCGGCTTCCATTATCAATTTACATGGTACGTGAAACTCTCATTTAATTGCTTTGCTTGTCATTAGAAGGAGTTCATAGCATCTGACGGCTCTTGGCACCTTTGAGGCTGCAATGAGTTGTCTTCTGTTAGAGCGATTGACTTGCTTTCAAATGGGGGAAGCTTATTTATCCTGCCTCCCTGCACTCTGTATGTGGCGCTCTGATACTCAACATGGAGTGCTCTTTCAGATACTCTGTGTTCTGGTCACTCCAGCCCACTTTCAAAAGGGGAGCCCAGTACTTTCAATGGTGCAGAGTACTTTCCCATTACACTTCCTACTTCCGTTGCAGTCATAATAACCGATAGTTAACCAGAGCAGACTTGCTGAAGTCTCATTGTCCTGTGTTATGGTCACCCAGGGCGATTTGTCATGAGGTGCTCTGACATCATAAAGCTACAGCATGGTGTCATCTGACATGAGAGCAAGCAATAGGATGCCTTTTTCATGGAATTGAAATGGGTAGCAGGCTAGACAGGATGTGCAGGTGAAGACAAAGATGGTAACATGAATAAACTCAGGCATTAGTTGACTTATGCATTTGTTTGAAGGTTTGGGTGATCATAATATTCTCGAGATCTCTATAGGTTAACTGATAGGGTTGCACAAGAATGAAGATGTTAGAATCTGTTATTCGTAGTTTTTATTATTACCTCTAGCTGTAGCATAAGCCTTCTTTCAAAACCTTATCAGATCACTTAATAGTTACTGCTGTACCATAACCTAAAAATTCTCAGTGAGAAAGATACCATGTCACAGGGCTAGCACTGAGATCTTTTTATTTATGTCCTAATATAGGTGCTGGAATGGTGTAGAGAGTAGTAGCAAAGTTTGGCTTTTGATTGAGAGAAGTATGCTAGGTTGGAAATAAAAGTCAGATTTGAGTTTGTAGTGAGCTGTGGATTTTCGCAGAGTTACAGACGCCATAGTACTCATTATTAGCACATTATAAAAATCTGTTTATTGTGTTGCATTAGTTTGGAGATATTAAAGTTTTGTTAATGGACTAACAGTGGACTTTTCCATCTGCAGATTATACTGAATGACCAGCAGAGGGAGTGATGCCGTAGACCATTTCTCTGCGATGCTGAGACCAAAAAAAAAAAGAAAGCGTCCTCAGCCTTCGGCTTCCATTATCAATTTACATGGTAGGTGAAACTCTCATTTAATCCCTTTGCTTGTCATTAGAAGGAGTTCATAGCATCTGACGGCTCTTGGCACCTTTGAGGCTGCAATGAGTTGTCTTCTGTTAGAGCGATTGACTTACTTTCAAATGGGGGAAGCTTATTTATCCTGCCTCCCTGCACTCTGTATGTGGCGCTCTGATACTCAACATGGAGTGCTCTTTCAGATACTCTGTGTTCTGGTCACTCCAGCCCACTTTCAAAAGGGGAGCCCAGTACTTTCAATGGTGCAGAGTACTTTCCCATTACACTTCCTACTTCCGTTGCAGTCATAATAACCGATAGTTAACCAGAGCAGACTTGCTGAAGTCTCATTGTCCTGTGTTATGGTCACCCAGGGCGATTTGTCATGAGGTGCTCTGACATCATAAAGCTACAGCATGGTGTCATCTGACATGAGAGCAAGCAACAGGATGCCTTTTTCATGGAATTGAAATGGGTAGCAGGCTAGACAGGATGTGCAGGTGAAGACAAAGATGGTAACATGAATAAACTCAGGCATTAGTTGACTTATGCATTTGTTTGAAGGTTTGGGTGATCATAATATTCTCGAGATCTCTATAGGTTAACTGATAGGGTTGCACAAGAATGAAGATGTTAGAATCTGTTATTCGTAGTTTTTATTATTACCTCTAGCTGTAGCATAAGCCTTCTTTCAAAACCTTATCAGATCACTTAATAGTTACTGCTGTACCATAACCTAAAAATTCTCAGTGAGAAAGATACCATGTCACAGGGCTAGCACTGAGATCTTTTTATTTATGTCCTAATATAGGTGCTGGAATGGTGTAGAGAGTAGTAGCAAAGTTTGGCTTTTGATTGAGAGAAGTATGCTAGGTTGGAAATAAAAGTCAGATTTGAGTTTGTAGTGAGCTGTGGATTTTCGCAGAGTTACAGACGCCATAGTACTCATTATTAGCACATTATAAAAATCTGTTTATTGTGTTGCATTAGTTTGGAGATATTCAAGTTCTGTTAATGGACTAACAGTGGACTTTTCCATCTGCAGATTATACTGAATGACCAGCAGAGGGAGTGATGCCGTAGACCATTTCTCTGCGATGCCGAGACCAAAAAAAAAAAGAAAGCGTCCTCAGCCTTCGGCTTCCATTATCAATTTACATGGTACGTGAAACTCTCATTTAATTGCTTTGCTTGTCATTAGAAGGAGTTCATAGCATCTGACGGCTCTTGGCACCTTTGAGGCTGCAATGAGTTGTCTTCTGTTAGAGCGATTGACTTGCTTTCAAATGGGGGAAGCTTATTTATCCTGCCTCCCTGCACTCTGTATGTGGCGCTCTGATACTCAACATGGAGTGCTCTTTCAGATACTCTGTGTTCTGGTCACTCCAGCCCACTTTCAAAAGGGGAGCCCAGTACTTTCAATGGTGCAGAGTACTTTCCCATTACACTTCCTACTTCCGTTGCAGTCATAATAACCGATAGTTAACCAGAGCAGACTTGCTGAAGTCTCATTGTCCTGTGTTATGGTCACCCAGGGCGATTTGTCATGAGGTGCTCTGACATCATAAAGCTACAGCATGGTGTCATCTGACATGAGAGCAAGCAATAGGATGCCTTTTTCATGGAATTGAAATGGGTAGCAGGCTAGACAGGATGTGCAGGTGAAGACAAAGATGGTAACATGAATAAACTCAGGCATTAGTTGACTTATGCATTTGTTTGAAGGTTTGGGTGATCATAATATTCTCGAGATCTCTATAGGTTAACTGATAGGGTTGCACAAGAATGAAGATGTTAGAATCTGTTATTCGTAGTTTTTATTATTACCTCTAGCTGTAGCATAAGCCTTCTTTCAAAACCTTATCAGATCACTTAATAGTTACTGCTGTACCATAACCTAAAAATTCTCAGTGAGAAAGATACCATGTCACAGGGCTAGCACTGAGATCTTTTTATTTATGTCCTAATATAGGTGCTGGAATGGTGTAGAGAGTAGTAGCAAAGTTTGGCTTTTGATTGAGAGAAGTATGCTAGGTTGGAAATAAAAGTCAGATTTGAGTTTGTAGTGAGCTGTGGATTTTCGCAGAGTTACAGACGCCATAGTACTCATTATTAGCACATTATAAAAATCTGTTTATTGTGTTGCATTAGTTTGGAGATATTCAAGTTCTGTTAATGGACTAACAGTGGACTTTTCCATCTGCAGATTATACTGAATGACCAGCAGAGGGAGTGATGCCGTAGACCATTTCTCTGCGATGCTGAGACAAAAAAAAAAAAAGAAAGCGTCCTCAGCCTTCGGCTTCCATTATCAATTTACATGGTAGGTGAAACTCTCATTTAATCGCTTTGCTTGTCATTAGAAGGAGTTCATAGCATCTGACGGCTCTTGGCACCTTTGAGGCTGCAATGAGTTGTCTTCTGTTAGAGCGATTGACTTACTTTCAAATGGGGGAAGCTTATTTATCCTGCCTCCCTGCACTCTGTATGTGGCGCTCTGATACTCAACATGGAGTGCTCTTTCAGATACTCTGTGTTCTGGTCACTCCAGCCCACTTTCAAAAGGGGAGCCCAGTACTTTCAATGGTGCAGAGTACTTTCCCATTACACTTCCTACTTCCGTTGCAGTCATAATAACCGATAGTTAACCAGAGCAGACTTGCTGAAGTCTCATTGTCCTGTGTTATGGTCACCCAGGGCGATTTGTCATGAGGTGCTCTGACATCATAAAGCTACAGCATGGTGTCATCTGACATGAGAGCAAGCAATAGGATGCCTTTTTCATGGAATTGAAATGGGTAGCAGGCTAGACAGGATGTGCATGTGAAGACAAAGATGGTAACATGAATAAACTCAGGCATTAGTTGACTTATGCATTTGTTTGAAGGTTTGGGTGATCATAATATTCTCGAGATCTCTATAGGTTAACTGATAGGGTTGCACAAGAATGAAGATGTTAGAATCTGTTATTCGTAGTTTTTATTATTACCTCTAGCTGTAGCATAAGCCTTCTTTCAAAACCTTATCAGATCACTTAATAGTTACTGCTGTACCATAACCTAAAAATTCTCAGTGAGAAAGATACCATGTCACAGGGCTAGCACTGAGATCTTTTTATTTATGTCCTAATATAGGTGCTGGAATGGTGTAGAGAGTAGTAGCAAAGTTTGGCTTTTGATCGAGAGAAGTATGCTAGGTTGGAAATAAAAGTCAGATTTGACTTTGTAGTGAGCTGTGGATTTTCGCAGAGTTACAGACGCCATAGTACTCATTATTAGCACATTATAAAAATCTGTTTATTGTGTTGCATTAGTTTGGAGATATTCAAGTTCTGTTAATGGACTAACAGTGGACTTTTCCATCTGCAGATTATACTGAATGACCAGCAGAGGGAGTGATGCCGTAGACCATTTCTCTGCGATGCTGAGACAAAAAAAAAAAAAGAAAGCGTCCTCAGCCTTCGGCTTCCATTATCAATTTACATGGTAGGTGAAACTCTCATTTAATCGCTTTTGCTTGTCATTAGAAGGAGTTCATAGCATCTGACGGCTCTTGGCACCTTTGAGGCTGCAATGAGTTGTCTTCTGTTAGAGCGATTGACTTACTTTCAAATGGGGGAAGCTTATTTATCCTGCCTCCCTGCACTCTGTATGTGGCGCTCTGATACTCAACATGGAGTGCTCTTTCAGATACTCTGTGTTCTGGTCACTCCAGCCCACTTTCAAAAGGGGAGCCCAGTACTTTCAATGGTGCAGAGTACTTTCCCATTACACTTCCTACTTCCGTTGCAGTCATAATAACCGATAGTTAACCAGAGCAGACTTGCTGAAGTCTCATTGTCCTGTGTTATGGTCACCCAGGGCGATTTGTCATGAGGTGCTCTGACATCATAAAGCTACAGCATGGTGTCATCTGACATGAGAGCAAGCAATAGGATGCCTTTTTCATGGAATTGAAATGGGTAGCAGGCTAGACAGGATGTGCATGTGAAGACAAAGATGGTAACATGAATAAACTCAGGCATTAGTTGACTTATGCATTTGTTTGAAGGTTTGGGTGATCATAATATTCTCGAGATCTCTATAGGTTAACTGATAGGGTTGCACAAGAATGAAGATGTTAGAATCTGTTATTCGTAGTTTTTATTATTACCTCTAGCTGTAGCATAAGCCTTCTTTCAAAACCTTATCAGATCACTTAATAGTTACTGCTGTACCATAACCTAAAAATTCTCAGTGAGAAAGATACCATGTCACAGGGCTAGCACTGAGATCTTTTTATTTATGTCCTAATATAGGTGCTGGAATGGTGTAGAGAGTAGTAGCAAAGTTTGGCTTTTGATCGAGAGAAGTATGCTAGGTTGGAAATAAAAGTCAGATTTGACTTTGTAGTGAGCTGTGGATTTTCGCAGAGTTACAGACGCCATAGTACTCATTATTAGCACATTATAAAAATCTGTTTATTGTGTTGCATTAGTTTGGAGATATTCAAGTTCTGTTAATGGACTAACAGTGGACTTTTCCATCTGCAGATTATACTGAATGACCAGCAGAGGGAGTGATGCCGTAGACCATTTCTCTGCGATGCCGAGACCAAAAAAAAAAAGAAAGCGTCCTCAGCCTTCGGCTTCCATTATCAATTTACATGGTACGTGAAACTCTCATTTAATTGCTTTGCTTGTCATTAGAAGGAGTTCATAGCATCTGACGGCTCTTGGCACCTTTGAGGCTGCAATGAGTTGTCTTCTGTTAGAGCGATTGACTTACTTTCAAATGGGGGAAGCTTATTTATCCTGCTCCCTGCACTCTGTATGTGGCGCTCTGATACTCAACATGGCGTGCTCTTTCAGATACTCTGTGTTCTGGTCACTCCAGCCCACTTTCAAAAGGGGAGCCCAGTACTTTCAATGGTGCAGAGTACTTTCCCATTACACTTCCTACTTCCGTTGCAGTCATAATAACCGATAGTTAACCAGAGCAGACTTGCTGAAGTCTCATTGTCCTGTGTTATGGTCACCCAGGGCGATTTGTCATGAGGTGCTCTGACATCATAAAGCTACAGCATGGTGTCATCTGACATGAGAGCAAGCAATAGGATGCCTTTTTCATGGAATTGAAATGGGTAGCAGGCTAGACAGGATGTGCAGGTGAAGACAAAGATGGTAACATGAATAAACTCAGGCATTAGTTGACTTATGCATTTGTTTGAAGGTTTGGGTGATCATAATATTCTCGAGATCTCTATAGGTTAACTGATAGGGTTGCACAAGAATGAAGATGTTAGAATCTGTTATTCGTAGTTTTTATTATTACCTCTAGCTGTAGCATAAGCCTTCTTTCAAAACCTTATCAGATCACTTAATAGTTACTGCTGTACCATAACCTAAAAATTCTCAGTGAGAAAGATACCATGTCACAGGGCTAGCACTGAGATCTTTTTATTTATGTCCTAATATAGGTGCTGGAATGGTGTAGAGAGTAGTAGCAAAGTTTGGCTTTTGATTGAGAGAAGTATGCTAGGTTGGAAATAAAAGTCAGATTTGAGTTTGTAGTGAGCTGTGGATTTTCGCAGAGTTACAGACGCCATAGTACTCATTATTAGCACATTATAAAAATCTGTTTATTGTGTTGCATTAGTTTGGAGATATTAAAGTTTTGTTAATGGACTAACAGTGGACTTTTCCATCTGCAGATTATACTGAATGACCAGCAGAGGGAGTGATGCCGTAGACCATTTCTCTGCGATGCTGAGACCAAAAAAAAAAAGAAAGCGTCCTCAGCCTTCGGCTTCCATTATCAATTTACATGGTAGGTGAAACTCTCATTTAATCCCTTTGCTTGTCATTAGAAGGAGTTCATAGCATCTGACGGCTCTTGGCACCTTTGAGGCTGCAATGAGTTGTCTTCTGTTAGAGCGATTGACTTACTTTCAAATGGGGGAAGCTTATTTATCCTGCCTCCCTGCACTCTGTATGTGGCGCTCTGATACTCAACATGGAGTGCTCTTTCAGATACTCTGTGTTCTGGTCACTCCAGCCCACTTTCAAAAGGGGAGCCCAGTACTTTCAATGGTGCAGAGTACTTTCCCATTACACTTCCTACTTCCGTTGCAGTCATAATAACCGATAGTTAACCAGAGCAGACTTGCTGAAGTCTCATTGTCCTGTGTTATGGTCACCCAGGGCGATTTGTCATGAGGTGCTCTGACATCATAAAGCTACAGCATGGTGTCATCTGACATGAGAGCAAGCAACAGGATGCCTTTTTCATGGAATTGAAATGGGTAGCAGGCTAGACAGGATGTGCAGGTGAAGACAAAGATGGTAACATGAATAAACTCAGGCATTAGTTGACTTATGCATTTGTTTGAAGGTTTGGGTGATCATAATATTCTCGAGATCTCTATAGGTTAACTGATAGGGTTGCACAAGAATGAAGATGTTAGAATCTGTTATTCGTAGTTTTTATTATTACCTCTAGCTGTAGCATAAGCCTTCTTTCAAAACCTTATCAGATCACTTAATAGTTACTGCTGTACCATAACCTAAAAATTCTCAGTGAGAAAGATACCATGTCACAGGGCTAGCACTGAGATCTTTTTATTTATGTCCTAATATAGGTGCTGGAATGGTGTAGAGAGTAGTAGCAAAGTTTGGCTTTTGATTGAGAGAAGTATGCTAGGTTGGAAATAAAAGTCAGATTTGAGTTTGTAGTGAGCTGTGGATTTTCGCAGAGTTACAGACGCCATAGTACTCATTATTAGCACATTATAAAAATCTGTTTATTGTGTTGCATTAGTTTGGAGATATTCAAGTTCTGTTAATGGACTAACAGTGGACTTTTCCATCTGCAGATTATACTGAATGACCAGCAGAGGGAGTGATGCCGTAGACCATTTCTCTGCGATGCCGAGACCAAAAAAAAAAAGAAAGCGTCCTCAGCCTTCGGCTTCCATTATCAATTTACATGGTACGTGAAACTCTCATTTAATTGCTTTGCTTGTCATTAGAAGGAGTTCATAGCATCTGACGGCTCTTGGCACCTTTGAGGCTGCAATGAGTTGTCTTCTGTTAGAGCGATTGACTTGCTTTCAAATGGGGGAAGCTTATTTATCCTGCCTCCCTGCACTCTGTATGTGGCGCTCTGATACTCAACATGGAGTGCTCTTTCAGATACTCTGTGTTCTGGTCACTCCAGCCCACTTTCCAAAAGGGGAGCCCAGTACTTTCAATGGTGCAGAGTACTTTCCCATTACACTTCCTACTTCCGTTGCAGTCATAATAACCGATAGTTAACCAGAGCAGACTTGCTGAAGTCTCATTGTCCTGTGTTATGGTCACCCAGGGCGATTTGTCATGAGGTGCTCTGACATCATAAAGCTACAGCATGGTGTCATCTGACATGAGAGCAAGCAATAGGATGCCTTTTTCATGGAATTGAAATGGGTAGCAGGCTAGACAGGATGTGCAGGTGAAGACAAAGATGGTAACATGAATAAACTCAGGCATTAGTTGACTTATGCATTTGTTTGAAGGTTTGGGTGATCATAATATTCTCGAGATCTCTATAGGTTAACTGATAGGGTTGCACAAGAATGAAGATGTTAGAATCTGTTATTCGTAGTTTTTATTATTACCTCTAGCTGTAGCATAAGCCTTCTTTCAAAACCTTATCAGATCACTTAATAGTTACTGCTGTACCATAACCTAAAAATTCTCAGTGAGAAAGATACCATGTCACAGGGCTAGCACTGAGATCTTTTTATTTATGTCCTAATATAGGTGCTGGAATGGTGTAGAGAGTAGTAGCAAAGTTTGGCTTTTGATTGAGAGAAGTATGCTAGGTTGGAAATAAAAGTCAGATTTGAGTTTGTAGTGAGCTGTGGATTTTCGCAGAGTTACAGACGCCATAGTACTCATTATTAGCACATTATAAAAATCTGTTTATTGTGTTGCATTAGTTTGGAGATATTAAAGTTTTGTTAATGGACTAACAGTGGACTTTTCCATCTGCAGATTATACTGAATGACCAGCAGAGGGAGTGATGCCGTAGACCATTTCTCTGCGATGCTGAGACCAAAAAAAAAAAGAAAGCGTCCTCAGCCTTCGGCTTCCATTATCAATTTACATGGTAGGTGAAACTCTCATTTAATCCCTTTGCTTGTCATTAGAAGGAGTTCATAGCATCTGACGGCTCTTGGCACCTTTGAGGCTGCAATGAGTTGTCTTCTGTTAGAGCGATTGACTTACTTTCAAATGGGGGAAGCTTATTTATCCTGCCTCCCTGCACTCTGTATGTGGCGCTCTGATACTCAACATGGAGTGCTCTTTCAGATACTCTGTGTTCTGGTCACTCCAGCCCACTTTCAAAAGGGGAGCCCAGTACTTTCAATGGTGCAGAGTACTTTCCCATTACACTTCCTACTTCCGTTGCAGTCATAATAACCGATAGTTAACCAGAGCAGACTTGCTGAAGTCTCATTGTCCTGTGTTATGGTCACCCAGGGCGATTTGTCATGAGGTGCTCTGACATCATAAAGCTACAGCATGGTGTCATCTGACATGAGAGCAAGCAACAGGATGCCTTTTTCATGGAATTGAAATGGGTAGCAGGCTAGACAGGATGTGCAGGTGAAGACAAAGATGGTAACATGAATAAACTCAGGCATTAGTTGACTTATGCATTTGTTTGAAGGTTTGGGTGATCATAATATTCTCGAGATCTCTATAGGTTAACTGATAGGGTTGCACAAGAATGAAGATGTTAGAATCTGTTATTCGTAGTTTTTATTATTACCTCTAGCTGTAGCATAAGCCTTCTTTCAAAACCTTATCAGATCACTTAATAGTTACTGCTGTACCATAACCTAAAAATTCTCAGTGAGAAAGATACCATGTCACAGGGCTAGCACTGAGATCTTTTTATTTATGTCCTAATATAGGTGCTGGAATGGTGTAGAGAGTAGTAGCAAAGTTTGGCTTTTGATTGAGAGAAGTATGCTAGGTTGGAAATAAAAGTCAGATTTGAGTTTGTAGTGAGCTGTGGATTTTCGCAGAGTTACAGACGCCATAGTACTCATTATTAGCACATTATAAAAATCTGTTTATTGTGTTGCATTAGTTTGGAGATATTCAAGTTCTGTTAATGGACTAACAGTGGACTTTTCCATCTGCAGATTATACTGAATGACCAGCAGAGGGAGTGATGCCGTAGACCATTTCTCTGCGATGCCGAGACCAAAAAAAAAAAGAAAGCGTCCTCAGCCTTCGGCTTCCATTATCAATTTACATGGTACGTGAAACTCTCATTTAATTGCTTTGCTTGTCATTAGAAGGAGTTCATAGCATCTGACGGCTCTTGGCACCTTTGAGGCTGCAATGAGTTGTCTTCTGTTAGAGCGATTGACTTACTTTCAAATGGGGGAAGCTTATTTATCCTGCCTCCCTGCACTCTGTATGTGGCGCTCTGATACTCAACATGGAGTGCTCTTTCAGATACTCTGTGTTCTGGTCACTCCAGCCCACTTTCAAAAGGGGAGCCCAGTACTTTCAATGGTGCAGAGTACTTTCCCATTACACTTCCTACTTCCGTTGCAGTCATAATAACCGATAGTTAACCAGAGCAGACTTGCTGAAGTCTCATTGTCCTGTGTTATGGTCACCCAGGGCGATTTGTCATGAGGTGCTCTGACATCATAAAGCTACAGCATGGTGTCATCTGACATGAGAGCAAGCAATAGGATGCCTTTTTCATGGAATTGAAATGGGTAGCAGGCTAGACAGGATGTGCATGTGAAGACAAAGATGGTAACATGAATAAACTCAGGCATTAGTTGACTTATGCATTTGTTTGAAGGTTTGGGTGATCATAATATTCTCGAGATCTCTATAGGTTAACTGATAGGGTTGCACAAGAATGAAGATGTTAGAATCTGTTATTCGTAGTTTTTATTATTACCTCTAGCTGTAGCATAAGCCTTCTTTCAAAACCTTATCAGATCACTTAATAGTTACTGCTGTACCATAACCTAAAAATTCTCAGTGAGAAAGATACCATGTCACAGGGCTAGCACTGAGATCTTTTTATTTATGTCCTAATATAGGTGCTGGAATGGTGTAGAGAGTAGTAGCAAAGTTTGGCTTTTGATCGAGAGAAGTATGCTAGGTTGGAAATAAAAGTCAGATTTGACTTTGTAGTGAGCTGTGGATTTTCGCAGAGTTACAGACGCCATAGTACTCATTATTAGCACATTATAAAAATCTGTTTATTGTGTTGCATTAGTTTGGAGATATTCAAGTTCTGTTAATGGACTAAC